>NW_019416743.1:0-169320 GCF_000390285.2 Anoplophora glabripennis | reverse complement strand
TCAACTTGTCATAGGTTTTATAAAATTTTAACAATAAATGCGATAGTTATAAACAAATTAAAAAATGGGCACTTTTCTTGTCTTTTTGCAATAACTTTTTTGTTTATTAACCGATTTTAATTTAACCAGTCTCATTTTGTAGATAATTTTACTCCCTACAAGCTGTCTGAGAGTCACTTTTCGCTAAAATTGATGGTTTTCCCTGCAAAGTGAAAAAACTGTTTTCCTCACTTATTTGTTTAAATAGAAAAGTTAGCTAATAAAAGTTTTTGACTCACGAGACGAGAGATGTCTTATATTATGTTCCTTTAGAGAATTTTACAATAATCTAGCGGATAGGACTTTTTTCGAGTTTCTCTTTTATTTTCGCTAATTTTCCTGGTGTATAAATAGCACAATGCGAATCTTCTAAAATCCTTCAAAATAAACATTGTCAGTTTATAGAGAGCATGGGTAATAGACAGGTCCCTTTCTAAAAACAGGAATGATAGAGGCATAAAGATTTTCCTCTTTACTGCAGCCACGTTTTTTCAACCAACGAACCACTTGCGTGCAATTTTAAAAGTGCTGAGAAAAGTGCCCGTACAAGAACATAAATTATTTAAAAGTGTGTAAATGGCTGTAATAATATATCAGCTGCATTTTTAAAAATTTCACTTTTTATGTCAAAGACATTCATCCTTCTCTAAAACTAATTCTGATTTTATATGGCTTAGAGCCATTTTCGTAATGATGTTAAGTCCAACTTTAAAATTAAAAGAAAAACTGAATCAACCTAAAAAAGACTCCATTTTAAAGCATCTTTAAATTTCAGGGTATTTTAAATTCATTATGAAAGTTACCCTTAAGATAAAAGAAAATGAAACTTAGGGCAGTCAACAGCATTTTTCTACAAGAATATCATCTGTATGTGATCACCTAAAGTAGGAACAAGTACAACGTAATTGTTGTAAAATTAAAGTGAAGCAAGTTTCACACGCATGTCTAATAAAGTGTCAGTCAGTAAAGTTTCCTGCTACATTTTCTGTCGCCGTAGATCTGGTCGTTATATTGCAAGCTAAATTAATTATGGCTGCAATGTAACATTCCAAAAAAGGCAAAATATCAGTGGAACATCATAAAATAACAGTACACCTTGGTAGTCGCCTTTACAGTTATAGGTAAACAACTTATCAGGATATACTGAAAATAATAAAATCTTTGAAATATGTTTATCGCTTATTTTTTACTGGCGCTAGGTAGGTGGACAGTACAGATTTCCGACTGTATAAGGACGTAATTCCCGTAGACTCAACCCACTCATTCCAGCGTTTCAAGAAAAAATTCAACAGTGACTGTATTTTATCTAACGCATTGTAAAAATTCCACACGAACACAAATTGTTCTAGTATGAAATATATTTTTACTTACTACTCTGCAAATAACTCTACTTGATAAACATTTATTCTAAAGTTGTACAAATTTTATTAATAACGTGGTAGCTAATTACATATATTAATAATAGTCACATTAAAACTAAAATAATTACAGACCCACAAAAAAAAAGTTGAAAATACCAGAGACTAGACCCGCCAATCCTTATGTATTTTGACGCGCGATTAAAAAAAAACTGGAGGGTGATGGAGCAATTTTGGCTCCGGATTCGGTTTTAGCTCGTCAAAATACATATAACATAGTCTTATTGTGCTGGTTCTCACGTTTATCTCAACCTTCGGACCCGTGCTCAAGCGAGAATTTGAAGATTTTCCGTGTTTTTGGGGTAGTTTTTCGCGATTTAAAAAAACTGGAGGGTGATGAAGCAATTTTTACTCCGGATTCGGTCGGCCGGCGCGTCAAAATACATAAGGATAGGTGGATCTAGTCTCTGGTATTTTCAACTTTTTTTTGTGGGTCTGTTATGAGAGAAATTGAACCGAGCAGCCTACAAATTTTTCCGATCCGGTCTTTATTGATTTTTTTATAGTGAAGCGCCTAAACGTTACAGTAATCGGATAGCTCTAAAATGAAGGTGAAATTGAAACAGATATTTTTGAATTATAGGCTTATTATTCAGTAATGGCGTTAAAATATAAATTGGTAGTCAATTTTCAGTTTTTAGCAGATACAGAGCGTTACTAAAGTTTTTTTTCCAAAATTTGAAACACCAAAATGTCTATTTGGATGGATGTCTGCGGTCTCGTCTTTTCTGAAAAATTGGTTTTTTGATTTACGTCGTTACCTTCGTTATTGACTGAAATACATAGAAGTGCAACAGTTTATTGTAAAAATTAAAAAAAAATATACTACACAACAACAAAAACCAGTGACAATATGGACAGACAACTTAGAAATCATTGACACTTGTTGGTCTTCGTTGACGGTATTGGAAATACGGAAGAAATTCATTATTCAAAAAAAGATTAGACATCTGGTTTCGGATAAGAATCATCGATGTTAAAACGTTATTAAAAATATTGACCGATTTTCTTCTTTACTTTTATCATTGATTTTATTCTTTCTGTATCTTTATTACATATTACTTCTGTAACCTCGACCACAGTTGGTAGAGGCCCGTTAGATGCTCCAGAAAAGCGTAATCGCCAGGAGAACAGGCCTTAGCCGGCGACGGGTCTCAGCTCAGTTGGCGGGTCTCAGTCAGGACAGAAGAATGCCCCGCGAAGTGAATTAATTTCAACACTGTATATCCTAATTAATCATTTATGAGTGTTTCATTTTTGCACTCAATATTTAGTTAATTAAAAACCATGTCTGAGTAAAAAATTACTCAATAATAGTTAAATTAAAATCATATTAGAGAAAAAGTCAACTCTAAATTGGTTTTATATACTCAGAATAGAGTCAAAAGTCGCTCAATTGATAGTTAGCAGTAACTCGGATTAGAGTAAAACTCACTAATTTCTGATGCAATAGTTGTACTCAGTTGTACTCATACTAATACAGTGAAAAGTGGACAGAAATTGATACATTATTGAGTAAAATTGAGTGAAATTTTATTAGCCAATATGTCCTATAGGGTGTTTCTAATTTCGAGGAAAAGGATTTGTTTTCTCTCCCTTCCTGTATATTAGAAAACCTAAATTGTAATAAACATTTCGTCATTACCGGAAAATAAGACTACTCGTATAATTTGGACACTAGGTCGTCAAAATCAGATCAGCCGGAAAATGAAAATTGTAAAATTTGTAGTCAACTTAATTTTAATGGGAAGTGTACACTATAAAAAATCAAAATAGGTATAGATACATTTTAAACAAAATTTCAATATAATGTAAAGTTTTTATTTACAGAAATAACTTAAAAATCGAATATTTTTTTAACATGCACAGTAATTTTTTCCCACAAGTAATATGTTATTATATCTCGGCCATATTACAATTAATTTCCTTCCAGTTTTTGTATACAGGGTGTTTCAGAATTAAGTCGATAAACTTTAAGGAGATATTCCTAAAAAAAAAATAAGAAAAAAATCAATCATGAGTTTGAGTTCCCATAACTCCGCCATTGGTTGCTTGCAGGACTTCTACTTCTAAGGAAAAATGATATCTTATAAGGAGATGTGTCATGCCAAATTTGGCTTAAATAGCCTTCTTCATATAGAAGTTATTTAATAAATTCGAATTTTTTTAAAAATATTTAACGCCCTATATTTCGAAAATGAAGCGTCTCTGGAAAAATATTTATACTTGATTTTTTTCTTATTTTTTTATGAGGAATATCTCCTTAAAGTTTGTCGACTTAATCCTGAAACACTCTGTATAATAACTATCTGTAATATCCTTCAAATTGTTTAAATGTGATATATAGAAACGTATACATTCCATTTATCATTTATCATTATTGATTGATTACTGCTTGAGGTTTTTGTTAGATTATTTGTTAAGTACTTTCCTACTGAAAATTTTTTAAGTTTATCTAATTTATTAAATGTCACTTAAAAAGCAATCTTAAGTGAAATGTGGAAACAGTAAGATCTTTCTATAGTGGCTATTGTTAAAGGTTGGTCTTTGTTAAAAATAATGTTAGAACAAAAATAAATACAAGATATTTCTTTGAAAGATTACATTATGCAACAATCTGGTATTTTGTTATTATGTCAGCTATGTGCTTTTGTATTGATAATATTTAGACAGCATTTTTAGTTTTCATTTACCAGCTATTTATCAGTTGTTGCTGGTGGAAGTAGTTTTTCCTCCACAATATAATTTTGCATATCTAGATTTTTCTTATCCAATAACATTATTTCACTTCATTTGACAAGATTTTTAGATAATTCTTTAATTTATTTGAATTACCATAATATCTGTAAAATCATAATTATCATAGTCATATCAAAAAAACAAAGACAAACAATATTTTACGATTACCTAGAAATTAAATTTTAAACTGATGAAATCCAGCTAGAAACATTTTGATTTATTTGGATCCAAACCATCACCTGTTTATAAAACAATTTAAACCAATTTTAATTGAACATGTAACTTTCAGTTCATTTATTTAGTTAATTTTTTTCATCTTATTCCACCAACATCCAACCAGCCATTTGCAGTCAACGAACAATCATTTTCCGTAACAGAGCCGAATACGTTTCATTTTTCATGGTACTCACGTCGCCAGACGGGTACCATACCGGTCCAGGGCTTGTGCGTATCATCTCTAAGGCATCAATTATGAATCGGCACTTCTATATCGCTTTAATCAATCATCGACTGTGAAATAAATTGATTAGAGGAGTGTGCCCCCCGCCTGGGTGTCTGTCAGACCAATTTCAATTTAACAACTCAATTATATTTCCAATCAGCGTCCGCCTCGTTGTTCTACGTCAGTAAACTAGGAAATTTTCACCGGAAAATTGAAGCACGGATAAAGCTGGTCGCCAGAGCTAATATGTGGAACCTGTTCTCGTCGTGGTTGATTTCGAGCGATGTATCAGCTCTTAATTAATTAATTATGGGGAATAATATCCTTTAAGTTATATATTTTTTATTACTAGCTTTTATAAATTGCCAGTGACGTTTGCATTTTTAGTAGCATTCATTATTCTACTGACTTTGTATGGTCTTTTGTTGTAAGTGTTCATCTTTGCCCACGAGGACATAATTGTTTGAATAATAAAAAAATGTACCTATCTACCTGCTGGATATTTGGAAATTTGAGTTAGGATATTCAAATATCCAGTGAGTATAAATTTTTCAAAATAATCAAATTTTTATTAAAACGCACGAACGTTAACAGGAAAATTAACAAATAATACATAAATAAATAGTAAATGCAGTTATTCTATATTTAACAAATTTTGGACCCTTTCAAACTGATACGCCCATGGAATCATATTCCCCGTTCGATTTACCAGTAGTAATTAATAAGTCGCTGGCTACTGTTTTATCACTGTAATATACATTGTGTTGAAAAAAGAGTGTAAAATATTTCAGGAGGTAATAGTATGAACCAAAATAAGCAGAAAAGTCTTAATAAACATGGGTCCGCAAAGTAACGGTTGCGGAGATATGGACCACTATTCGTTTTTCAAACATTTTATTTTATTAGGAATAAACCGACAAAGGAAGCTTTTAACAAACAAAAAACAAAGTTACAGAAGATGTTCAAAGTGCCCTCCGTCCATTTCCAAGCAGGCACGACATCTTCGTCTCAACGATATTCGAACTCTTTCGAAAACACCCTCCTTGGTTTGGATTTCTTGACACTTTTGATTAATCCGTAGCTGCAGCTCTTCCAGGCTATTTACAGGAGTACCATACACTAATGTCTTCAAATATCCCCAAACAAAGAAATCTAGAGGGTTCAGATCAGGCGATCTTGGAGGCCATAAAACAGGTCCGGCCCTTCCTACCCATCTATGTGGAAAAGTTTGGTGTAAATGCTCTCTAACGGCCATGGAAAAATGAGCTGGAGCACCATCATGCTGGAACCACATTTGTTGCCTCTGATTCAAAGGAATGTCTTCCAAAAACTCATACAGTGTGTTCTGCAGAAAGTTGAGGTAAGCAGCGCCTGTTAATCGGTTTGGTAAAACAACAGGACCTAGAAACCTGTCACCTACAATACCCATCCAAATGTTTAATGAAAAACGTGCCTGATGTCCAGATTCTATTAGAGCATGAGGATTTTCGTCGGCCCAAATATGCGTATTGTGAAAATTAAACACTCCATTTCTTGTGAACCCGGCCTCATCAGTAAAAAGAATGTTTGCAAGAAAACGAGGGTCTTCAGCATCATGACGTAGAAACCAGCGGCAAAAAACCAAACGTGCTTGATGATCATTTATTGGATTTAAGGCCTGTACTCGTTGCACATGGTATGGATAAAGCAGTTGCTCGTGAAGGATTCTCCAAACAAGAGGACCACTAATTCCTACCTCGGCTGATATTCTCCGCACACTCGTACCTGGATTCTGCTCTACCAGTGCTAGAATTTCTTCTTCTGCTCTAGGAGTGGATACCGACCTTGGTCTTCCGGATAAATGGCACTGTTTGCTCAAGGAACCGGTATCACGCAATCTTTGGTGAATTCTTCCAAACATGCGTTGTGAAGGAATCTGGCGATTTGGATAAGCGTCAACATAAAGACGTCGCGCTTCGGTGGCGTTCCCATTAGCACGACCATACATGAAATGCATGTCTGTTAATTCTGCGTTAGAGTAACCAGCCATAGCGAAAGAAAACTTGTGCACTGAGAACAACTGTCAAATACGTACTGTTTATTTCACTAAACATCAACCAACTATTATAAGAAAATACACAACGTTTTTGCAAAATAAAAAAAGGGGCTAAAAAACATAAAACATTCCATATCTCCGCAACCGTTACTTTGCGGACCCATGTTTATTGAGACTTTTCTGCTTATTTTGGTTCATACTATTACCTCCTTAAATATTTTACACTCTTTTTTTAACACCCTGTAAGTTACTTCAGATTAAATGTAACATTTTTTTTAAAGGCCTGTAACTTTTTAATTATGCAAAATTTTAGAGAGGTAACTTGATCTAAATGGTTATATTTTCACCCTAATATAGTCTTTTTGCTTCTGGAGTCTTTTACTTGTTATTCTTGTCATATCGTCATACATTTCGCTTTGAGTATCTGTCATTGATGAAAAATACAGCAAGCACTTAGGCATGCGTTCTATTCTATAAAAAAAAACTGAATGTGACGGTAAGCAATTTAGAAAGGCTGTGGAAAAGATGGGCGTAGAAACTCTCAACAGGGTGTCGATAGAACGAAATTAATTTATGTTCATCAGCTGGACTACATCTTATGCGAAACGCTTTCTTTTCGAAATTTACAACCGAATTAGAGGCCGGGATTATTAAAGCATGGCAGGCATGCCCGGTCGAGAACAATGCCACAGGTTTAATTAAACAATACAAAAATCATAGCCGTAAAGGTTTGTTCAGGCTATAAATGTGGTGATTCATTGGAATTTCAAATTAGAGAATTTGTGAGTTCGGCGCGACGCGTGACTCCAGAGCCGGCTCTGTAAGAGAAAGGCGATACACTTCCATCTAAAGTTTCTTTTCCTGAAGAAGCTTTCGATTTAACCCATCCTCCTTTTCGAAGTCTGACAAAATTTGAATAATTAATTATGTGTCCCACCACGAACTCCATCGATGGATATCTGGGAAACTGCTCGATGGATTTCTTTGAAATTGTGATGGTGTCATACGGACTATGGGGCCTACCAAGGGCAAAATATTTTCAAGGTCATCGTACTTCCGGTTATACCGGAAGTCGATACTAACTTTCTTATTTTAAATGGAACTCTCTGTATATTATTGCATTTTTGGAAAGAGCATCCATTTTTAAATTGAAAATATATAGCACACTCCATACTTAGGATTGACCGTTTCCGAGATATTTTTATTTTTAAGCAAAAATTGACAGATGCAGTCTGTCAGGTTTATTTTTTTGTGCAAATTGGGCATTTTGTAGAGGAAGACCTAATTTATCGAATTTTACATGAAAATTTTCCAGTTTTTATACAGGGTGGTCAAAAAAAATTTTGGATTTTGAGTTTCGGAAATTTTTGGAACTTGCAATTTTTTAGTTGGAGGCCTTTATTTTTTTTACTTTTTTACTTTTTTATTTTTTGTTTTGAATTTTTTTTTTTGAGGTTTTTGACTTAATTTCCCTTTTTATGGAACCATTTTTTTTTTTTTTGGATTTTGGCCGGTTGGTTTGGCTTTAATTGGCTTAAAAAAATTGGTTGATTTGCGTTCGGTTTTTTATTGTTGAAATGTACAAGGAAGGCAGTAGAAAAGGTATCTCATCTCGTGAGTCAATTTTTTTCATTACCAACAATTTCAACAGACGAATATGCGCAATAAAAAGACTTACAAAATGATACATTAAAATGGGATAAATTGTTTAAATGTTATTTACAAAGAAAACATAAAGAATCATGGTGAAACAATATTTTTTTAATTATCCATAACTTGGTTGTTATGTGTTGGAACTTGAACTTTAACCTTCTGTCTCTCCGAAAGTTATTTACAAAATAACAAAAAAAGGGATTAGAAAGTCGATTTTTAAAGCTTAAAACTCAACTTAGCTCTATATTTAAATGGAATTGTGATTTATTGCCAGGAGCCCTTTTGATTTTTGCAGAGACGATGTGATTTTTTGAAAAAAAGTCTAACTCGGCTTCAAAAGGGTGTAGGTACACATTTTTTAATGTGTGTTTTTTAATTGGCTATACAATCACACTTTTTATAATTAATTAAATATTGGAGATAATATGTTTTGGAGATAATCTAAATGTTTTTAAAAAACTGGTACAATGTAAAAATCAAAAGGGGCCCTGGTAATAAATCAAAATTGATTTTTATAAAAATTATTAACAGTTCCCCTTATACCTCAGTCAGATGGTGATTTGCAATAAATTATGTTTTAGAAATATTTACTTCTGATGAGTTTGATAATTGAATACATGTTTATAGTCTTGTATAAATAGTAAAGGCATCAAAAACTGTAATTCTTGAATTGTTTAATTTTAAACTGTAAACATTTATAAACAATAATGCTTCTAATTTTTTGTGTTCAAATAAATTCATTATACAGGGTGTCCCATAAGCACATGATCAAAAAGGTACTGCGACATTCTTTGGCTCAAAAGAAGGCGATTTGACCTAACTTTCATTAAGAAAAAATGCCTGGCTCCTCTGCTGTTCGACTGTCGAAGTTCTCCAAAAAAAAGAAAATGTTTTCTAATATCTGCTCCTCCGCACTTTAGTGCAACTGTAACTGCACATTGAAATAATCCTTTTCCCACAAGTGGATCGGAAGAAGACGGAGAGGTGTTCCTGTCGAATGGCCCCAACTTAACGCTGTTAGATTTTTTTCTATGGGGAGCCTTGAAAAATAAATTTTGGGCTACTCCTGTGGAATCTCAGGAAGAATTATTGCGTAGGATTCAAAAATGAGGCGGACGTAATACGGAATGATCCAAATATGTTGAGGAGGGCTCAATTCAATTTCAATCGAAGGATCCAGTTATGCATCCATGCAAGAAAATGGGGGGCATATCGAACATGTCTTGTAATTCCACCATCATCTATCGTATCTATGTAACTATCATCCAGTTTCAATAAAGAGAATTATGTCTTTCCTAAGTACGTCTTTACATTTTTTGAGTGTTAACAAAAAATAAATCTAATAAAGTAAAATGATATTCAATCCGTCGCAATGCGACAGACTTTAAAATTGCGAGACCATTTTACTTTCAATATTGATATCCTAGGTAAAAGGATTGGCAATTATTATTAGAGAAAGCTGCTTCTTGCAAAAGGGCAGATTTACTGCGATACATTTAAAACTGTTAAACAATTTTTTGCGCAAAAACTATGAATGCTACAAGATTTTACCAAGAGCACGAAAATCTTGAGAAAGGACTGATGCGTCAATAAAATTAAAATGAATTGATTCCAGCGACCAAATAAGAAGTTCTGGCAATTCCTGTACCAAGACACTCAAGAACTTATGATGTTGAAACTTGATCGAGATGGTGAAGTTAGTTCCATTCCATATCACATATCGGCCTGTATGTTTACACCTTTTTTTATTTTTATTTAAAAAGTCACAATTTTATCAATGAAATATTGCAACGCCATTTTACAAAAAAAAATCCGTAAGTAATTTGTTTATATTTAATACTGCCGTATATAGAACGTTTCCTAGCAAAAACTAAGAATTAATTCCTGAGGATACGAAACTCATTAACGTCTATCTAAGAAGTAAACGTCAACCGAGTTCTCGGCTGTCTACTGCACCACCCAGGGCGCAAAAACTAACAAAACTACTTCAAATAATTAAACTAAACTAAAACCAAACACCTAATTATCCGCATAAGAAACAACTGTCCGCAAACTTTCTATAAACAGGACGAACGAGTAAATGACCGCTTTGCAAATAGAACATCGAGTTGGGTAGAAATTATTATGGCATGACTGAGCGTTTAACAGCCTTTAATTAATATGTTTCGTCAAGCGGACGCTGGGCGTGCCCCAGGGTTCAGCTTTGGGCCCGACGCCATCGTCGGACGACACTTTAGCAGACCGTAATAGATTGATGATGATTCGAGGAGGTAAATTATCGTGACTGGAGATATTTCGGCTTTAACGGTTCCGTGGCTTATTAAAAAGTTGATGAGGAACATGACAAATTGTGTCTATATTTACTGTTTATTTAATTATGTTCCTGCTAGATTCAATATCTTTTATTGACAGTAATACGTTATGGTGCGTTAATATTAATTTTGGAACTAAACTTCTACAGCTTAAAGTTATCTCGTATAATTTCCGGATACATTTTGAATAAATTTATCAAAGATAATAAATATCATAGGCGAGAAAACCGATGAATAATTTAGATATTTAGATCTACAGACTTTTTTTAGGATTGGGTAGATATAATCTATAAAACATGTGGCTTATCTTTTAAATGTCATTGCTAATAAAAAAAAAACGAAGACGCGTAAATTCGATCTGCAGCCCTGGAGACCCCACTCGATTATCTATATGTATTGAAATGGCTGAAAATTCGGAAAAATCATAGGATAGTAAACTAATGGACATCAGCAATGTTTTGAAAAAAATTATTTGGACCAGACAACACCTTAGTCTTAAAAATCAGAGCACTGATTAATCTTCTTGGTCGTCCGTAGTTGAATTATTTGAGAAAAATCACCGGAAAAATACGAACAATCGCTAGAAAACCGCATATATCGAAATTATCATTCAATTTTGACGCGTTGAATACGATTCTGATACTGGTTAAGATTCCTGTCTCCTCCTATGTAAGTATTTTGAAAAAAAGTCAAAAATGATTGAACCTTCAGCTAAATCATTTAAAATTCTATGATCTTGGATGGAAAAATAAAACTCTAAACTATTTCTTACGTTTTTAACGTACTCTTTGTCCACGAACGACCAAAACTCGTTGTTATTAGACTGATCGAAATAACTCATTTAGAGGGAAAGGAAATTGTTACCTGGACTTTTATAAGTGAAAATGGTAAAGGGACTTATAATAAAAAAAATAAATGCGTGAGCAGGGGTGACAGAGAGTTGATTTGGGAGGTTGAAAAGCTGTATGAAATTGTATCATTGGAATTTCTGGCGAAAGTTGACGTCAAACAAAAAAGTATTGAATACAAAAGTTGTAGATCATGCAAAAATCTACAACTTTTGTAGAAGTCACTTTTTAAGAAAACCTTAAAATTTCCGAAAAAAATGCGAAAAACAGGTTATTCTCTTATTTTTCCTTTTTTTATTTCTCATTTTCACAAAAATAATTTAATATTGACGAAACTTGGTGAAAGTATACCTTTCTGTGTTTTAAATAAAAACTATTTTTTTTAGATAAAAAAATCAAGAAGTTTCCGAGTTATTCATATTTTCCAGTCTGAAACACTTTTTTTTCAAAGAAAAATTCTACTTAGTAAAATAATTCTGCCGGTGATCATTCTCTTCGGTTTGCTTATAGTTTTTGGTGAAATAAGAAATTCTATCACTGTGCAAAAACATGCTCAAAAATGCAAAAAAAATAAAAAATTACTTGCAACAATGAATTCTTCGGTACTCGGTGATAATTTGTTTAAATTTAAAAAAAAAAATCAAAAACTGATTACACCATTCAATGTACGGAAAAAATACAAAAAAAACTGTCTTATTGCTTAACTCAAAATTTTTTGTACAGTAGGTATTGCTATAAACATCTAAGTCGAATAGTGAATAAATAAAATAATTTTTTTTTCTGTAGGATCGATTTTCGTACTTTCTTTTTTTAATTTTGATGAATTCATAGATGTATAAGCGATTTTTTAATTAAATTATTTAAAATTTCGATATTTGCTTTCAAAATTATAACATTTTTCAAAATTTTTATAATGGATATTTACAATTCAATCTTCATCGTTTGGTCCTTCATTAGACTGGGTTTCTTCCTGATGTTCAAACGTTTCATCGATATCACTTGATTGTTCGGATAATTGATTTTCCAGGTTCAAGCAATACGGTACAAAAATAAAGTTTTGGGTGAAACAATGAGACATTTTTTATTTTTTTGCATTTTTGAGCATGTTTTTAAAACTGTGATTACAATAATTTTTTTTAGTTCACCAAAAAGTATCTCAAAACAAAAAAATATCACCGGCAGAACTCTGTACTATGATTTTTCTAAGTAGAATTTTTCTTTGAAAAAAAGAAGTGTTCCAGACTGGAAAAAAAGAATATCTCTGAAACTACTTGATTTTTCATTATATTGGCATATTAAATTTTCTGCAGAACGCATCTCATCTTTTCATAATTTTCTTTTAATGTGATTGAGTGTACAATGGAATGGAAAAATAGGCCTTGTGTTTTCATTATATAGTACCAGCAATTTCTGTTTGTAAGAGTTTATAAATTTTTCCACTTCTTGAATTTGAAAACGTTCGGTTTCAATTAATTCGTCAAACCATGAACATCTGTACATTGCATCAAAGAGTCATCGCCTTCCTTATTGAAAGTTGATTCAGTTCCTGGTACTACCAATCTTCGACTCTTTAGTCCCGCACCTAAAAATTCAATGGCATCTTTTGGAGCTCCTCTTTCTATAATCAGATCATTCACCTCTTCGTGATTAAATGGAACTGTATATATTGTTTCACCTGTTGGTACGTATTCGTCACTTTCTTGTCTTTCAGTTTCACTCACATCCCTTTTCACTTCAACATTGTCTGTGCTTTCGATTTCTTCATCTTGATCTTTCTGACTCGACTCTCACAGGAATATCATCTGCTGGAAAATTGCCCGACTATTCAGCATGAATCACTTCTGGTCTTCTTGCTTGTATCACTGAAGAAACACTCACGTATAGTATTTTCGATCTATTTTTCAAGTTGAATTTTAAATAATCAAACTGAGAGAATGTCATTTCCGGCTTTTTAAAAAATATTTATGTAGGAGAGAGAAGCCAGAAATTATATTCAGTGCATTAAAATATATAAGATTAGGGCTTTTCTGGTTCAAATAATTTTTTTCGAAACACTGCTGCTGCTTTTTAGGATTTTTCGAGATTTTCAATCATTCTTAGTTACTTACACAAATCCTATGGGTGCTAGAGTAAAACTAGCAACGGATTGAGCTCGTCAAATTACTTAGATAGTCTAGTGGAGCTTTCGGATCCGCCCACTTTTTTTATGTATAGTGCCTGTATAGTCGTGGTTGAAACTTAAACAATAAAAGACATGATTCCGTTATGAAACCAAATTTAAACTGATAATAACATTAACAATTTTTCTGTTTAGGACTAAACATGGATTGATTGAAGACAAAAATTTGGACTAAACATGCTGGATTCTGCTTAAGAATTTTTTGGAAAATTTGATTGTCTCTAAGAATGTATATTTATTATATATGAGTGTTTTTTCAATACACTTCTTCAGTCACATAATAATTATGTGGTGAATTTATAAATATTAATTATCATTTACGTGTGTTTCTCGAAAATATACCAATTTAGGATTTTTCTCCTTATTTTTGGATGTACTGCGTATACGTGAAAATGCTTTGACCACAATTTTGAATCAGTAATCTCAAATGTTGACGAACAATGTTATCTAATTGCAAGAGACCGACAATGATTGTTTCAATTATGCAACAGTTCTGTTCCAACAAAACCTTGACAGTCAATTCTAGTCAAACCCGTATGAGGTTTCTTATTAATTAAAGTGATTTATTTTTCCTATTCTGTTATAGATAAATATATCCGTATATTCTTGAAAAAAAGGAGTGTCGGCCACGACACATCATCAATTTTATAAATAGGTTCCAATTCTCGAAAGCCTTTGTTTTATTGATAGCTGCAAGCACGTGTATATTAATGGTTTGAGGAAAAGATTCGGTAGCTGAAATATTCGTTATGTAATGTAAAAATAGTAGAAATTTAGTGGGCGAATTCAAGTTACACTTATTAGAAGTCTAGGCTTTATACCTATGGATCTGCATATATACAGAATGTTCAGAAACATTTCAATTTCAGAAAATTTGAAATCGATACATTCTAAATTTGAATTTTTTTTCATTTGAAGTAGAATATTAATAATCTCTCAGGATTTACCATTTACGTTATTAAGCAAACAAATATATAAAATTCTAAGTATGCTACACATGCGATGTGCGTAATTATGCGTGGCAGGAAAACCACTTTTGTTTATGTTAAATCTAATGATTCAATATTTTACGCCACTTTTTTATGAATGAGCTGACCGACTTTGTTTATTTTTATTTCAATTATCATGCAAGATATCCAAGCTATATTTTTTTCAGAGTTATCTCCTACACCACTGGTGAATGGAACGAAACATGTTATTATTGCACCTTCTGTCCAGTACTATGTACCAAAGTTGCATTTATTTACTTATTTAGAAATGCCACCCCACAGTACAAGACCAATTACGTGGTAAAGGTTTAAAAAAGGCATAAAATAATATTGAAAATATTTAAAGTTTTAAAGTTTGAAAGTTTTAAATATTTCTATTGTAAAAGTCAATTATTTCTTTGAAAAAGTGATCACTACTCTATTTTGCGTGCTCAGAAAAGATCGACGTATAAAATATTGTCTTAAAGTTAACTGTTATTGCGTAAATTGTGCCTAGAATATTATTGAATGTTATAACATCAATGTTACATTTAAGTACTGTGTTTTATAGTATTTAAAAGAATGTTACATTCAATTCTACCATATTTTATTTAATTAATTGTATTATAANAGCGGTGAAAAAAAATGTGCAAAATTTTCAGCATTAAATAAAAAGAACAAATTTGGCTGAAACTGGTGGGGTGCTCAATAAATAACTGCATTCCGGACCTCCAATTTCAAAATGGCGGCCTATTGCAAAAGTCGGAAACGCGAGCGCGTATATCTTCTGCCCAGGTCAAGATATCGAAATTCGACAAAAAAGGATCGAAAGGTAATTACATTTTCTCGAGTTTGCGTAAATTTCAAATTTTTAAGATGCAAAATAGAAAAGTTATTAACAAAAAAAAACAAAAAAAAACCGTAACTAAGGTTTTTCGGCGACTTTTTAATATACAGATTTCAAACCAATTGCATCAAATAGTGCTTAAAAAACATGAATTTAAAAAAAAATCGTCTTGATCCGACCAGTAGGAGCCAAGGTAAATATTTTTTCTTAAAAACGGTATTCTGCCTGTTCTATTTAATATTTTGTAACAAACTTGGGCTCGTTATTGAAGACTTTACACGCTGATTTTTTTCTGAAACGATTCGACCAAGAAATGACCAAGACCATTTTTTTTAAATCAACTTATTTTTTTCCGCTCTTTTGAATGGTGTAGGCAAATGTCTGTGAAATTCATCGCCAGACCCCGAAAAATACATATTTATTGACTTTTCACGTTTTCTTTTGTAATTATACTTTCATTATATTTTTACAAGAAGGTCTTTTTACGTATTTAAGAGCAAAAGTCAATTATTTCTTCAAAAAAGTGATCAGTAATCTATTTGCGTGCTTAGAAAAGGTCGACGTATAAAATATTGTCTTAAAATTAACTGTTATTGTCTAAATTGTGCCTTGAATATTATTCACAATATCAACATTACATTTAAGTACTGAATTTTATAGTACTTAAAATAACTGTTACATTCAATTCTACCATATTTTATTTAATTAATTGTATTATAAAGTTTTTTTAAATTTTTATTAGAATATTTAAATTAAAATAAATATTTAATGTGTAATATGTATGTTTTAGATCAGGTGCTATACAACGTAAACAACTTGAAAAATACATGGAAGTCTAAAACATAGATATTATACATTAAATATTTATTTTAGTTTTATCCAATTTCAGCCAAATTCTTTCTTTTTATTTAATGCTGAAAATTTTGCACATTTTTTCTTCACCGCTAATTTTGCAATGAGACAAAAATTTTGTGAGCTTTCGTAAAAGCCTATCCTCGTAGCAAATTTCCTTAGGAACAAAATCGATAAGTATACCTCATGTCGATTAAAGGCTTATTTTCGGAGATATAAGCGAAAAACTGAAAAAAGAGCAATTATTATTATTTTTTTCTTTTGTTATAAACAATATGACGCTCGACCTCTACAAATACACAAATTTAGCCTTTTAATCTGTGTATTTTTTACTTAATTTTAAGCCCATAAAATTATAACATAATGCAACATGTAACATAACCTCAAATATGTCAAAAAATCACGATTTTGGCACTTTTAGGTTAGATATCTCGAAAACCAGAGCCAACTGAGAAATTTGGACCTCGGATTCGAATTCAGCGCAGCAAAATCCTTCGGAAAAGTACATTCTGGTTTCTGGGTTAGAAAGCCAAATTTTGTCGGCCTGTGTTATTATTTTTAATAATATTGTACTGAATTTATTCTTTTTGAGGAATTACTGAAACAGTTAAAATAATCATTTGGCCATGAATGAAAATCGCATAGGCATAAATTTACGCAGTACCGTAGTCACCAGGCGCATTTTTCCTCGAGGATATAGTAAGTCAATTATCCCTGCCAGCAAACGCACGACCTGGTCGTAATCGTCTTCTTCTGTGACAATATGAATATGATTAGAGCGAGATATGTAAATTAAGATCAATTTGTCCAGGCATACGTTGAGCAAGCAACAGCGTATAAACCATAGGAATAAATAGCTCTACCACAAGCTGTGGGCTATACCTACATAACATTTACATTAATCACCATATATTTTAAATCTGCCAACAGTAGCAATACGCCTCCTATTGCTCTATGATTTAAAATCCTGTTTGGATTTTTGTTTCAGCGTTTCTGAGGTTATGCAAATTAACGTTAGCTTTTGGTTTTGTTTGCAAAATTGATATCTACTGATAGTGAAAAATAAGTATATATTTTTCTTAGAATATATTTAATAAATTGTTATAATGTATAAAAATAATATACGAGTATATTTGAAAATATCGATGTTACTAAATTGTTTTATTATCCTTTACCCAATATTACAAATCGTTTCCAATTATTGTGAAATAAAAAAAATAAACATTTATATGAATAATATTTTTGCAGATACTTTTTGTAAATATTTTTAATCCATATTCAATCCTAATTTTAAATAATTTTGTAAAATTTTCTTTTTGTATTTTGTACTATGGTGTTACGAAACAAACTGCAATTTCCACTTACGTGCTGTGACAATAAAAAATGGTGGCTTTGAAGAAGGATGACTTTTGCGTCATTGAAATAAATTCGCAGTATCAGTTTTTCTGCGAAAAATTGTTAGTCATATATTATGCAACTTGATGGAAGTTGCAACATACATTCTTATATTCAGTATAAACCACGATTTTAAGGAAAAAAATATATGTACGTGATCCAAAATTCCCATTTTAAATTGCAATTTATTCTTCTGCTGTTAGGATATCTAAATAGGACGAAAAATAGGAAAACCGATATTCTAGGAAAAATACATTATTTTTTATGAGTCGCATGTACAAATGTATACTGAAAAAAGAGCATTGGTACAAAAAATGTATTAATGAACCGAAACAAATATAAGAAAAAGGAGAATTGCAAACGAAATTTTAATGGTTTCTCAGAACTGTGTCTTTGAAAAAAATAACCTGGGGCAACAGTGAAATTCTTTGCAATAAGTTTAAAAAATTCTTAAATATATGAAAACTAAGGCTTATTTTTTTCAAACTATCTCGAAAACCCATTACATTTGAAAATTAAAAGATATCAAACTTTTGTTATTTAACTGTTTTTATCCGGTTGTTACTTTTTTTTATTTGGATTTAGGTTACGAAATATATCAAAAAAAGTAACCCTATTACACTTTCCTGACGTTCCTGTATATGTTATGTTATAAAGTCAAAAAATTGTAATCTTTCCGATTGTAAAAGCCAAGTTATAATTAATCACAATTCTTATAATTACAATTTTTTTACAAAGTGTAATAGAATATTTTTGCTGTACTTGTTGACTTAAATCAAGTCATAAAAAAATTAAAACTTTTATTTTGTTGATTTTGTGACTTTAAAAAAAACTAACATTTTACATATTATGCATTAGATATCACATATATTACACATATTACACATTAAGGTGGCCCAAAAAAAAACGAATATTTTTTTCGTGTCTCTTGTGAAGATATGTTAGTTTATCATGTTTTATCATGTGTTTTTATCATGCCCCCTCAAAAAATCAGCTCAAAAAAATGTTTTGTTAGAGGTCGCTCAAGATTTTAAAAACTTTCCAAAATCGTCAAAAATTTAATTTTTTTTCTCGTTATTTTATCATTTTCTAGGTTGAAGAAAATCTCGATTCTGAAAATTTCAAATCGATATTTTAATTTCTAAAGGTCTACAGTTTCTAAAGGTTTCTCATAATTATTTTAACTTTCAAAATAGTGTACCTATGTTTTCGAGCGACCTCTAAAAATAAATATTAACGAACTAATAATTTCTTTTTATTGAATTTGATGAACAAAATAGAAATAAATCACGACACTTAAATTTTAAAAATTAAAAAATTATAAATATTGGATACTCACAGTGCGGTAGTAAATTTTGCCTCGAGAAATTTTTTAAATGTCTCGTGATTTATTTCTATTCTTTTGTTCATCAAATTCATCAATAAAAAAAAATTATTAGTTCGTTGATATTTATTTTTAGAGGTCTCTCGAAAACATTTTTACTACATTTTTACACTACTTTTCAAGTTAAAATAATTATGAGTGTCCTTTAGAAATTAAAATATTGATTTAAATTTTCGGAATCGAGATTTTTTTCAACCTAGAAAATGATAAAATAACGAGAAAAAAATAAAAAAAAATTCAATTTTTTACGATTTTGGAAATTTTTAAAAATCTTGAACGACCTCTAAAAAGATTTTTTTTGAGCTGATTTTTGGAAGGGGCTCTTAAAACATGATAAACTAACATATTTTCACAACAGACACGAAAAAAAATATTCGTTTTTGTTTGGGCCACCCTATTACACATATTGCACATATTACACATATTACACATATTACACATATTACACATATTACACATATTACACATATTACACATATTACACATATTACACATATTACACATATTACACATATTACACATATTACACATATTACACATATTACACATATTACACAAACTACACATATTACACATATTACGCAATTACACATTTTGAAAAATTAAACCTACAAAACATTTTAATTTTTAAAATTGAAATACACCCTATATATGTACCAGACCATAAAAAATCATAAGCTCATTTCACCAATATAGTCATTCTGGGGATAAATGTTTCAATTTTCTCAGCTAATAATTACACAACCAAAGAAAAAACTTGTGATATAGTTCTGACCAAACTAGTATATCCTAGAAAAAACAACAAACATTATTTTTCACATTTCTTAAATCCACCTTTAGAAATCATATAGCACACCTCATTTTTTTCTAACCTCAAAAAAAGACGGCCAGTAATTGAGGTTTGCAAGAAGTGAATAGAATCATGAAAAATTTGGTATGTGAGGGTTTTTAAGTTCGCTAGTCACGAATTTGAATTCAGAATTGCAAAATTCAACATGGCGGATCCAAAATATGGCGGACCAGAATCCCATATGGTTGATTTTGTGGATGAATCTGTACATGGATAATTTTCTTAGCAAAGTCACCGTTCACTTGTTGATGCTCCAACATCCAACCAAAGAATGTCCGGTACATTAAATGGTCGTCTTTTGTTAAAATCCGCTAATTGTGATTTTTGGAAAGTTTAATTGCAGTGACCGATGGAGCATTGAGGCCTGTTTTTGTGTTGTCTGCAACCGAACCTGTTTGTTCAAATTTGGCAACTAATCTTTTTACAATTGTTTCATTTGGAACGTTCCTTCTACCGAAAATCCCACTTATTTTGGGCACAGTCTCAGCTACACATTCTCTGTACTTGTAGAGAATTTTCACAGTCTTCACTCACTCATTCGCCGTAAAGCGCTCCATTTTGTTTAACCACAATGTGTTTACTACATGTGACTCAGCGCAATGTTGCCAATTCTTTGGAACGAAAATGGCGCATAATTCAAATTTTAGGATACCCTTCGTATCAAATTCACTTACCGTGAAGAACCCTGTATATTGCCGGATTCGACATTAAAAATATATCAGATGCATGATACGAGGTTACACAGAAATAAGTCACCTAAATATTAATACACCATATTGCAGAAAAAATACAGGGTGTAATTCAGTTTTCAACCGCATTTTTTTAAATTGATGTTCAATTGTTTTTTCTGTTGGTTATTCCGATTGCGAAGGATTTTTTGCATATGCCTATATTTTGTTCAACTCAAATATCTTAACAACAGTACCTAGAGTGAATTTCATTAAAAGTTTCTCTTTCTAATTGACCATCGCTGTTACAAATCACCCTGTATTTCTGAGAGCTACCGACCTCCGCCGCATGTTTCGGCGTCTGCCCATGTTCAGGACGGGGTCCTCATTCATTATGGCCGACTGACGGCGAACACGCAGGAACGGCCCTGCTGCCCATTCAGGAATGCTACCGGACAATATTTATGACCCATCCGGAATACATCTTGTGCCATCTATAAAAGATAAATCGACACGGTGCCCACAAAAAAACTAATGAATCTTTGTTCCGGAGGTACTCCACTACGTCGAATCCAGTTTACGTTCTTGCCTGTCTGATTATGAATTTTATTTCGGTGAATTAGGTGTGGATCGTTCGTAAGTGTATGGTTTTTAAGAGAGCGATGAACGTCATCGAT
Organism: Anoplophora glabripennis; assembly: GCF_000390285.2. Taxonomy (NCBI): domain Eukaryota; kingdom Metazoa; phylum Arthropoda; class Insecta; order Coleoptera; family Cerambycidae; genus Anoplophora; species Anoplophora glabripennis. The sequence goes on along the minus strand of NW_019416743.1, from coordinate 148,014 downwards.
GATCGTCAGCGGTTGGTGGTAAAATCTAATTATAACTAATTATTTATTCAGTGCAAAAAAAGAATAAAATTAGACAATTATACAATTACAAATATGTAAAATTAAATCTCCGAAAATTTGTGCCACGCCTACTGGCTCGCTGTGATGAGTGTGATGTAATATTAAAAAATATCTGTCAATTTCAACAATTCGGTTTTGGGCAGTTGCTCTAGAAAATGAATTAAAACTTTGCAAATCTATATAAACTTCGAGGATATTAAAACCGTACCAATTTACGTACATCAGCATCTCAAGTTTTCTGTTAGGGATTTTTTTCTCTGTAATATTACATTTCTTAATGTAACTGATGAAAAATATTAAACATTAAATAGTTAAACGTAATATGTTGCAACATTTTTGTGTATTTTATTTTTCAGGAGGGTACTACGCTAACAAAACTGGTACCGCGTTCTAATATTTTCCATTTAAAAGACTCATAAATAGTGTTCATAAAGGTCCTTTCATTTACAAAAATCACAAACATTGATTTTCTTTTGCCGCATTATGGTCTTTCAAAAATGTTGTGCAATAATTTGCATACATTATACATTGGATCTTATTCCAATTAAATGTTAATAACATGATGTAGTGTTTTTTTGCATATTTATTAGGCTATTACTAAGGCAAAATGCAATAAAATAAAAGCGGTATAAACAGTCATATTTGGTATTAAAAGTAAATTGAAAAGTTGACACTTTTGATGCTCGTACTCTCGAAAAAAATTAAACATAAAGGAAACGTTTTGTAAATCAACCGAAGTTTGTACAATAAGTTTAAAACATCTCCTACAGCTATACCGGGTGCCTTGTAAGTATATGGCATACCTTCAGAAGTGTATAGAAGAGGTCAAAATAACTTTAGTTTGTCATAAGTAATTTTTTCCTAAAGTGCCCCTTAAAGGAAACACAGAGATTCAAAGGGGTACCCAGCTATTTACCTTTTCGGCTCTAACGTTTGAACCGACGTGTTTAATGAAATTTTAATATTTTATGTAGGCCATAAAGGCTCATAAAATCATGCTACAGTAAATGTTTTACACTATCTCGGGAAGTCAGGAACGGACTTGCTACCACACTCGGTGGGCTAAAATTTTGACAGGAGTCATTTTATAAAGCCGAAAATAGCATTTTTAAATGCTTTCGTCATTCCTCTTTAAAAAAAGTACTACATTTGTTTCGATAAAATTATCCGTTTTTGAAGAAATTAACTTTTTGTATAACGTTTTTGTATTACGTTTAAACATTGACTTTCGAAATTTATTTCATTATGAACATAAGCTATTGAAACACAATAACTAATCGAATAACATCATAATTAGTAATTCGTATTAAAATAATAAAATTTGTTATTATTATTATTACATCTCATTAATGCTGACATGTATCTAACTTATGGACAAGCACTTGGCAATTGTGTGTAGGCAAGAAGAATTTATTCTGATACATTTCCAAATCACTTCAATTCAGTGGTGTTGAAAATTCAATAGCTTTGTTTCTTCTTGTTTTTTTGAGCAGATTTTCGACACTTCCTTATCCGAAGTATATTTTCTCTTTGTACTTGAAACAATTTTCCAGGATTGTCTCGAATTTCGTTGCAATGGTGTGTTATTCTTTCTCTCAGGTCTTCCCTAGTGTGTACTAGTGTACTCCAAAAAAAGAAATCCAATGGATTCATGTCGGGCGATCTCGGTGGCCATAAAATAGGCCCACCTCGACCTATCCATTGATAACCTAAATATTCACTTGAAAACAGAAAACAGTCTATCTATCTCTTATGTTGTAGACTATGTATGTACCTGATCGTCGACAGTTACAGACTCACGTTGTACTTCCGCGATCTTAGCTCGGAATCTCTGACCTGCCCTTGTTGTGCTCGAGCTAGGCTCTGTGGGGTCTGCCCAGCTATTAGAACCCCTAGGTCCGCACTGACGTTTCTTTCAATTCTTGTTATAGGTTCTAAAGACTCTCCGGACGAAATCGCTCCTCAGCAATGGTGGTCCTCTGAGATTTTCCGCAGTGACCTGTGTAACTGATCGCATGCAGTGCTTCCTAATCGATTTTGTGTCGAAATGCTTATACAGGGTAGCACATTTTGAATTTTAACTCATTTAACAGCAGAATAGTAGTCAAATATGTCTTGAACATAGAATTTTAGAATGTCGCCAATTTTTTATACCGTTACTAGTTGGGATAACTTCTTCTTTACATGTAATTTGGGACTCGCTTTATAATTATTTAAAATATAGCTATAGAAAATGTTAGTATATACGTATAGAAAATTCTTAGTAATGGGGAATTGTACAAAAAAAAACAAATAGGATAATATTACCAGTTACATAAGATTGTATAAACGGTATTATAAATAAATTATTTCGGGTTATAATTTCTCAATAGTGCATATTTTTTCAGTAATTGTACGTCATTTCCCCTGTGTCATAAACTATTTGCGGTCAGATTTCCAGCAATGCAATTTTTTATGATTTACACAAACCCGCACGATTCTCAGAAATTATTATATTTACACGATTTACCAACTATCGTTAGTAGCGACAAGCCAATTTCGAGCTACTTCTAAAGGAAGAACAATTATCTCACCGCAATCAGCGTCAACTGTGTATTGGCTGGACGCTGTTAGTGGCGTGATAAAAAATTATCCACAGGTTATGCAATAAATAAACAATAATAATATTTACATTTTTATAACACAGGATATTGTAATATTAATTAATGCAATGCCCGCACATGTGTTTTACTATAAACCAACATGATATCTGTGGTTTAATAGTTAAATATTACAATTGAGTTTAGAAAAGTTTGTTAAAGTCACCCATACACTTGCAGTTCATTCGTGTGGCTTATCCATAGAGTTGTCTCGCAATATAACGTAATCTTACAGTCAGTAATTTAAATAATCACTTTAAGGTACCCATATGATGATAATTGAAGCTGTGAAATTTTTGAAAAACAATTAATTGATAATTTAAATTCAATTGTTATTTTGGACAGTATTATAAAAGTAAGTGGGTACCTATTTGTAATATTATCCAAAACAACTGTTCCATCGAAAATGTCGACATAGGAGACACAGTGAGACGAAAAAATGACGTTCAGATAATGAATAAAGCTATTGCAATAATACTTCTGGACATTAGTTTTCAACTGCTACTTCATTTCATTGTCATAATGTACCACTACTGACAACTTGATGTTTAGGCATTATATCAATGTTCCTCGGTTATTGATTTTACTATATAGGAACAATGAAGTTGATAAAATTGAATACATTGTATTAATAACCGCATTGATTAATAAAATGTACTTTGTGTGTTGTTAATCGGCATTGTACGTTGTACAGATGAATGTAGACATTAATATAAAGTCTTCGTCATTAATATAGTCCCTAACATAAATTGTATATAAATGGTTATAAACATTAATATAATTACCTGAAGTATCAGCATCATAATCGTAATATGAGGCCGACAAACCTTTTTAAACCAGAGTCCAGATTTTACTGATGGTTTTCGAGATATCCTAACCTAAAGAGATACCGAAATATCGAAATATGCTAGACCCTAGGTCCTGGATCCTAAATCCTAGATATTAGAGCCTAAGTCCTGGATTCTTGTTACTTTAATGTCTACTGGTACCAAGCAAAGAGCGACCTGCTAATTTGTAGCACGACTAATAGTATCAAACTCTTGGTCGAGGCATGTAGTCCGCAGAGTATTTGTTCCCCATTAGTTAAATAAGTACGTGTGTGTTAAGAGAACTATGTTCTTTTAACAATTACTGGTTCTGAATTAAGAAATGTCCCTGCATCCAGCCCATTAGATTCAGCGAGCAGCTGAAATCCTGCTGCAGTAGCATGTGGGCAGTCGGGACCAGAGCAGAAAACTCTCCATCAGGGTTGGCTGGTGCATTAGCCGCTATCACGGCATCACGCTCCCGGCGGCCCCGCGCTGATTACGTCCCGATACCCAGCCACCTCAGCATCCTTTGTTCGCTGCACGGGCTACTGTGATCCGGTCCAATTGGCACAAAATGGACCACGCCACCCCACAGTTTTCCATCAGTGTATTCCAAAGTCCTCGATAGTACAAAGACTTTTATAATAATATCAATTTTCAATAATTACAGAAATATGTACACTTGAAGTTGAATGAAATTTCAGGCGCTAATTCTGCAATTATTATTAATCGTACAGGGTCGGAAAGTTCCCATGGTTCATCGGCCGTTACGTGAGAGAGATAAAGTAAGTCATATAAATCCGTGCGATAGAGAAAGATGGCTATAATGAAGGCGTTTTAATAGTCACCGCCCATTTCGCCCTTCCACAAATAGTGGTAGTTATTTAACATTATTGTTACTTTTTCAATAAAAATTTTACCAAAATGGGTCACGGATACAATATAATCAACTTGCTGACATAATTTTAATTTTTGAAAATTATCTTCCAAAGTTCTGCATAACCATCTAAGCTCTTTACAGAGTGCTATCCTTATAGAATATATCCCAGGTCCCGAAGGAAGATACAAGAAAACGATATGTGGATGAGTATGTGTTACAAATTGATTATTGTCGAAGAGCTACCAATGATGAGCACCAAACATATTTCTCGTCAGCTTAATCACCACTTTCAGCTCACAATAAAATTTAGAAGACATGAAATTCAACTGTATTCATCGTGTACAAGCGTTGCAACCAGAAGACCATCCTTCCAGGGCTTGTTTTTATGAGTTGGTATTAGAAAAAAATAATAGAAAAAAAAATTTCACTAAATATGAATGGGTCAAATATCGCTATAAGATCCGAAGGACTTTCCAACATAGATTTTCAATTCACTTAAAGACGAGTAGTGCTAATGGTATCCCAATTGGACCATTCATTCTACCATAGAGATAAACTGGTGCTTACTGTCTATATTCTTTACAAAGTGATTTACCTGTCGTTGTGAGCAAAGCTGCTAACGATTTGGTTTCATTACGTTTGACCGGACTATCTCGAAGCCTGATTTGGAATCGAGAAGCTTCCCACGAAACCGAACATATTGAATTGTCACGAACTTAAGTGTGGAGATAAAGGAGTTAAGAGCATAATGAAAGTTTACAATGTTTCTAAAAATAGTAGCAAAACCCTGACGGTAATGACGTCTGGGTCGGCAATGAAATTAAGACGCCACGTTTTTTTTGTACCCGACGAATAGAGGGTAAAAAATGTTACTTTGAACGGTAAAGCAAACTAAGTTTTACCTCGTACCCTATTTTATTTAATACACTGTCAAAGTTGTTTTGTGTCTATATGTTCTATAACAACAAGTGACGCTAGTTAGTGGTTAAATTCACAATTTTGGGAGTTGAAAATATAATGAAAAGTTATTTTTTAACGATTTGTTTAATATTACATAGTCTCTGAGATATATCACGATCATTTTTTTAAATGGCAGGCATCAACCCTTTCTTCAGAATTCAATGGAGCCTTACTTAAATCCACCAATTTCTTTAATAATCTTTTTAATTTGTTTTTTGGTTATTGACTTCCATTTCTCTTAAATAACTATTTCAAGAAAATTTGTTAAGACATATCTTTTACAAAAACACTTTTGACTATGTGTCAAATTATAGTAAAAAATGTATTTATGTTATAAACAACTAATTTCACTATAATCAAGTCTGATTGTCAGTATAAAGGAACTCGAAAGTTAAATTTGAACCATATTAGACATAAATTTTACCCTTAATTGTGCTTATGTGCTCATAATAAAGTAAAAACATTGCCTTGATAGTTTTCTTCACAAAATTGCTAGTGTATTCACATTAACAGAGTGACCATTTCACTTAAACCGGTGTGGACATAAATTGATGGATTATTAAGTGAAATATGAGTGAAATTTCATCAACTTTTTTGCAATGAAGAAATTTCATCTCTAGAAAAATAAGCTTACTGCTAATTAAAACTGTTGTAGATCGCGTCTGCGAGATTAAATCATATTACTTCTTCATCAACACTATTTTACAAAGAAAAATGAAACAAATAAATAAATATCCGACCCCGTCGAAATTACGGCAGCATTCCACGTCCTTCCCCTGAGGCGGCGATTAGTATTGCATTTCCTATGTAATTACACCGGCTTTTCGCTTACGATAATTACCGAGAAAAGCGGCTCCCGATAATCACCTACTAGCAGATAATCCGTCAGGCAGAAGCACATGACACAACTTTTTTGGGTCCGACACCAATAATAGTTAACAATTTAGTGTAATTTAGCCTGTCCATTATAAATAATTGCCGTTTTCTTCGCCGATGCCGGTAAACTGGTCGCAAAAATTTGAGGACACCGGTTTTTGTTGAGCGGGAGAGAAAGAGTCGGTAGTACTTTGAACGGACGTACTTGTTGGTAAACGAAGAGGATGATGCTGCAGTCACTTGATTATGCAGAAGTTCAGTTAATTCATTTAGATATCAAATAAATGACCATTACACTGTAAAAAAATTTCACTCAATTTCACTCAATTTTACTCAATAATGTATAAATTTCGGTCCACACTTTTCTGTCCAGAATTTTTACTATATTGGTGACTGTCAAATGACTGTCAAGAAGTATGTATAATTAGCAGTTAGATATTTGTTATAAATCATTTTGATACCATTTGTTGATTCGATATCATGAAGGATTTGCAGATATTCATCTATTGTACGAACTTTCGGAATGTAATGCTTCTGAAGCAACTGCTTTCCAGACACAATTTGCATATTTGAAGTGACGAAACCCCCATTGTTATTATTCAGACAGAATACAAACAAAAATTTATCATTAATGTATGGATGGGAATAATTGTAAACTACTTAGTGGCACCACATATTACTGATGATATTTACTGCAAGAACAGCTTAACCCGTTATTGGAAGACGTCTCTCTAAATATTTGAAATAACATGTGGCTTATGCCCGACGGTGCATCACCCCATTTTAGCAGGGCAGCAAGGGTTGATTTAAATACCACATTTCCCGGTCGATGGATCGGTCGAGGCAGTTCTTTTCCGTGGCCGTCTCTGTCTCCCGATCTCAATCCTCTCGATTTTTCCTTTGAGGCTATCTTGTTTATCACACTGCTATGCAAATGCATTGAAGTTCAAGCTGTACATATTGAATATGTTACTTAACACTCCTCTTTTTTTTTTTAATTCTAAGAAACTAATATTTGGACACTTTAGTACGAAAACATGCTGTCTCAGATTTCGGTTGGAAAACATGCTATCTCAAATTAAGCTTGGAAAACATGCTAGCTCAGATCTATAAGTAAAAACATGCTATCTCACTTTGACTAGAAAGGACCCCGCATAAACCCTATGGAAATGGATCCCCGGTGGATCTCTCTCAAATTTTGGAACTCTTCAGAGAATCCTGATCAAAAATTCTTATGGGCACAAAACCCGAAAACCGCTCTCAACCCTCCAAAATCACCCCCAAAGGTCAGGGGATGCATTCGGCTCATTATACTCACAGCACCAAAAAAGTATCAGACCCACCCATGCAATGTACGGTTGCTGTTGTATTTTTTAGCTTTGGACACGAATACGTTATCATTTTTGCTCTAGCACGTATCAGTCTTCAAAAATCGCCGAAGAAGCTTCAGAAAACTGAAGAAAGAAGATTGTAGACTGTGATTCATATGCGATATGTGGTTTCCGGTGTATTTTTGCACGCTGAGCACGATTCTGAGGCAAAATGTGTTTCAATTACATTAAGCCTTCAACTAATCGCTGAAGAAGCTTCAGTAAACTGAAGAAAGAACACCATGGTTTTTCAGTGGTGTGTATGTACATATCGCTTGTGAATTATAGAACACAATGTTCTTTCTTCAGGTTTTGAAGCTTCTTCAGTTATTATTTGAAGACTTAAGGTAATTAAAGCACATGTGACCTCATAATCTTGCTCAGCGTGCAAAAATAGACCAATCTCGCATGTGAATCACAGGCTACAATATTCTTTCTTCAGTTTTCTGAAGCTTCATCAGGTAATTGAAATAGTGTTCCGATTAGAAAAGTGTAATAATATTGATTGTTACATTGAATCTACAATTTTTGAACATCCCAATTCTGAACTGGGATTCGCAATCAATAACCCAAGTATCCCCGTACTGTAAATGTTTGGATTATAAGAGGTTCACATTCTCTGCCCACAATTTTGGGACCGGTAAAGGGTCGATTTATACAAAAATGTTAGTAGGTATCACATTTTTAATACAATAAATGTTAATAAAATTTGATTTTCTCAAAAACGGTACAAGATATCGACTGATATACTGTGTATATTTTGTGTAGCAAATTGAGAGAGGAATCGAAGTATAAAAGAAAAATGCCAAAGGCAACGCTGTCAAACATGTATAATTGTATAAGTTTAAACGGATAATTTCGTCAGCTCCTGTATAATCCAGGCGTATTGAAAATCAGTTTAAACTTGAAATGAACATTACCATGATTTACTTTAATTGCCCAAATTTCATTGTTGTCATGGTAACGATTTATAAGTTATAATTGGAATTTGTTTTTCAAACTTCTTTCTTTGAAGGCGAATAACTCCACAATTTTTTATGAAGTACTACAACTATTTTGACATCCCCTGTATACCCCTTCATTTTTGATTTGACCTTTCCGGACACCCTGTATTTAGAAAAATGCATTTACTTTTGTTTTCTTACAGTGGACGAAAGAAGATTTTCTGTCTATTTGAAACACCACGTGCATGTCTTCCAGCTGGAACGCAGATCCCATTATCGAAACTGTTATCAAATTTGATAAAACGCGACTCATGCAATAATTTATTACCGGTATTTCAGCTTATCTCGAAGTTAGTTAAGAGACTATCTGAATCGGAGTGGACGTATCAATCCTGGCGGGAGCAGTAAGAAACCGGACGGGGCAAAAAAGAAAAAGGAGCAGAGGAGTGCAAAGCAAATCCTGTAGCGGGACAGCTGCTCGCGGACAGATTACGCCGCGACATTAGCATAGCAAGTAACTGGAGTAACACGGTAGCCGGGTTGACCGGCTACCAACATGCAAATGCACATCACAAGACGTCGCCTTTGCATCGCATTCCACGGACGATTTATTGGCCGCTGCGGAGGTGATCGCCAAGAACTGGGGTCGGGTTTAATTTCAGGAATAGACGGGAAAAAGTACGATGTAGCAGAGCGATGGTATCTGAATCCAATAGAGTGTAATTTCCACTGTTGGAAACAAGTCCGTGTAGGGTTGTTTAGGTGACGATAGCTGTTTAACATTATTTTGGATTTTATGATTAAATAAAGAACATAGAAGACCACTAGTTCGAAAATAAAATGTGACTATAGGTACACTTGGAAGCAACAAAAGTTAATCCTAGAAGCTATATTGCTTTCTGTAAATTAGAGCAATGAATCCTATTTGAAATACAGGGTGTCCCGAAATTAGGGGGCAATATTTCTACGGGGTGTTCTGTCGAAAAAGATTACTTTTTCTTTATATAAACGTGGGTCCAAAAATTCTTCCTAATGAAGTTATAGCCACTTAAAGGGGCCAATCTGATGATGGTTTTTCCTAAATAACTCCGAAACCAGTTGAGGTAAATTTATAAAATTTGGTAACTAACTTAACTCTTACGTGCTTAGTCCGCCACTAAAACAAAATTTACAAATTTTTTTCACATACGTTCCTACACTGGGGGGGGGAGGTGTAAAATTTACCATAACATTTTTGACTTTTGACTGAAAAGTATGAAATTTCAGTTTTTTAATAAAAAAAAAGGTACTCCTGGTTCATATCGGTAGAATTTTTGTGTAAAATCTGTTTAAAAATAATGTTACAAGTGTTTATCACCGGAAATCGAAATTTTCAATATTTTTTTTTATCATCGCAGGTTTTGAATAACAAACATGCGTTTGGCGTCATTTGAATTGACAGTTCAGTTATTTACTCTTTGCGAAATGTTATCAGTCAATATTTGCAATATTTTACCAATGTAGAGCTAGCAGATATTCATAATACCCATTTCTGGTCAGACGAAAATCCACGGGCAATACGGCGCACAAATTTTCAAAATAGATTTGCAATAAATATATAGACAGGAATTTTAGGGGATCAGCTACTTGGACCAATTCAGTTTCCCGTTTGTCTGAATGCAGAAAGATACTTAAACTTTCTGCAAAATGATGTATTGGATGATACACCGTTAAACGTACGCTTCACATTACACTATCAACCAGATGGGGCATCACCTCACTTTAGCCATAATGTCATAAATTGGTTAAACGATAATTTTCCTGACAAGTGAATAGGTAGAGGTGGTCCCATTCCATGGCCACCTCGGTCTCTAGACTTAAATACTCCAGATTACTTTCTGTGGGGTAGGATGAAGGCTGTAGTTTATGCTACAGTAATAAATCCTTTGGAAGAATTACAACAGAGGATTCATTTATTTGGCTGAAAATCAAATAACACAAAATAATTTTGAATTTTTGAGTTCATATCGGGCAATTCGACGTCGAGCTGAAAAATGTATTCAGCAAAATGGAAATCTGAGCATTTGCTATAAAAATTACTATTGCGATAAAGATAAGTTTTATTAATAGTGTGGTTTTCAATTATTTTTATTGGTTTATTTTATTTAATAATTTCTAATTTCAATGTTTTTTTTTTACTTTGTCAAATAATAATTTACTAAAAATAATAAATTTCGTTTTTTTTTTTTCAACTATTTCGAAAACTAATCATGTTAACCTTGAATCAATATTGAGTCTTGCTGAGTTGCTGAATTTATTAGGATTCAATTTCAATTAGTATCCGTTTGTGTTCCTATCCAATTAAATTCTTACAGAATTCTATTTTGAACATATATAATATTAGAAATAAATCCCAATTCAGTCAATTAGTAATTTCTGAAAGGTTTCCTGTTGAATTCTAGTTAAAAGAAGTTTTAGTTTAAGATTGTGTTTCAGTTAAAGCAATTGGAATTTGATTTTTAATTGAATTTCTATTGAATTTCAATCCATTTGAATACTTGCTGAATTCTGGTTGACACAGGAACCTGATCAGAAATTAATTCCCATTTCTATTTATTCTGAATTCTGACCCATTTGGATTCTTGCTGAAATCTATTTGGAACAAAAACCTGATTTATATTTCATTTCAATTGCAACCAATTAATTGGAATTTAATTTTCGGTTGAATTTATGTTCATTTTCACTATATCTAGACTTCTAATGAAGGCAGTTTCAAGTAAGGTAAGATAATACTAAATTTCAGTGCAAATTAATTAGAATTTGATTTTTAATTAAATTTCTACTGAATTCCAATCCATTTGAATTCTGTTTCGAACAGAAATGTTTTTCAGTTTCACTTCATATCAATTGAAATATTATTCTTATTCGGATTTTTGCTGAATTCTAACCCATCTGGCGTCATACTGAGTTCCAGTTAGGACAAAAATCTAATTAAAATTCAATTCTGCTGAAGATAAGCCTAAATGAAGTTCAATTTCAATCCATTTTGTTTGAACTCTACTGAATTTACCATTGGATTAGAATTGGAATTCTTTTTAGATTTAAATCCAATAAATTAATTGCTTTACATTATTTTTGGAATATACAAATTTTAGGCATTACGTGTTTTAATTGAATTTTTGAAAAAGATAATAGATATCGATAAAAAAAATAGGATCACAGGTTTCAAACTAAATGAATTTGACCAGCCGAAAGGATAATTTTTACTGTATTTCGAACGTCTCTATTCCCTTAAACGTGTTTTTGTCGGCATTCTTAAAAAAATCCGGCCCGATTAGGGAATCTTTGACTGCGTCTTTTCCAAAATTTACGATCCCCAGTGCCGGCCGGTGCGCTCTAGTTAATTGAACGGTGATCCCATAAACAAACCCAGAAAAAAACCGGGTAGAGCCGGATAATAGGACTACATGTCTATTTAAAGGATTATTTCTCTATTTCTTCCATAATTAATCATTATCAACGTCTGCATCGGGATGGGTTAGGCCCGAACAACCCACCGAGGCCTGATGGGTCCTCGGCATCGCGTGAACAGTAGCAGGTTAAGTAGTGCTTAATGCAGTGGCGTGCCTTATTCATGATTTAAAAAAGAGGCAGTCGGCCGCTACTTATCGTAATAATAACACTTTACCTATCATATATAAGTCTGTTTTGACAGGTCTCTTAACTCGAGGCTTTCATTATCCTTTTACTTACTTTTCTGAAGATTTCCGTTACTATTTTTTGTTTGCTAAGTGGTTTCCAGGTCATTAATAATATATTACTTACTACTGCCATGATCAGTCCCAACAGTTTGATGGTGTTTACTGGTTCTTGCGTAGAATTCAATTTTAATATGTTGGATTTCAAAAACTCGAAAATCAAGAAATTATTTGAAGTTTTCACCATTTTCACGCAAAATTTTACAGAAAATCGCACTTTTCGAAAATCGTCACTAACACTGAAACACTTGGTCCAAGAATATGTGGTTACATTCGCGTGTAATTCAAATAGTTCGGTTATTTTCTGAACACATCTCGTATGTCGAAAATTGCTGTTATTTCTGTATTGACCCCAAAACGTGCTTAAAAATTTTAGTAAAGTTTAATATCCTGATAAGAAAATCGTAAAATTACACAATCCATCGCATACCTGCCTCCTCAATATTAATTCAGTTGATTAAGTTGAAACCATAAAATCGGTTAATCCAAGACATGGCCTATAAAAGTTATACCCTTTTCGGCAACTGCCACGGAATATTTAACAAGATAGTAAGGAATTTAGTAGTTTTTTAATAGGTTGCTACGTAATAAAGCATTTAATTTGGCTTCAGACATTTAGAAACATCTTGGAGGGAAAAGAACAGCAATATTATACAATAAAGCAGTTGAAGTAACAAACATTTGTTTAGTTTTTGTTCCATTTTGAAGTTTTGCAAGCTAATAACATCCTCGAGAACAGGTTCTCATTTACTGTACAGGGTGTAAGAAGTATGACTGTCATAATTTCAGCATTGGATAGAGTAATCATAAATGAACAAAAAAGTTGTATATTACAAGGGTGTAAGATTAACAGTTTTCAAAATACAGCGAGTATTAATATTGGGAAGTTTCATCACAACGTGACAACAGTGCTACACAGCAAACTTGTCCTACGGAAAAATTGTAAACAACTATTATTGTGAAATATTTAGTAAATTTCAAGACAATTGTTTTCCAGTTTTTAAACAAATAAAATAAAATGTATCGATTTTATATTACGAAGAGTTGTGCTTAAATGTTAGCTCGAATTTACCTTTTAATCAAATTATGATTTTGAAAAATATGTAATTACAGTACCCAAAGATTCACGTCGTCCAAATAATTATACGTATTAAAAATAATTTAGGCACTTACCAAAAAGCGAAATTCAGTAATTTTTAAATGCACAAGTACAAAACAAACTACAACATATGCTCAAAATGTCCACCACCATTTTCGATGCACGCACGCCACCTTCAAATCCACGCACTCGCTGGAAAACGCCTCAAGAGAAGGAAATAGTGGTACGCAAAAAACACTCCGAGACGGTCCAATTCCAGATACCAACACCAACTGATCTGCGTATTGCTTGGCAGCTTAGTATCTCGTGTTAACCGCGGCGCAGTTGTCACAATGCTCGATATGAATTTTATAGAATTTTAAATTTAGTACAACGCTAATTATTATTTAGAATTAAGCACAAAGAAGTTAAAAAAAGTGATAAACCTTGTATTTTATGCGCGCAGTTATGTCAATACTCCTTAATTAATCGAACATGAAGNAGCAAGCTTGTCCTACGGAAAAATTGTAAACAACTATTATTGTGAAATATTTAGTAAATTTCAAGACAATTGCTTTCCAGTTTTTAAATAAATAAAATAAAATGTATCGATCTTATATTACGAAGATAGTGTTGTGCTTAAATTTTAGCTCGAACTTTAGTAATTATGAATCTCTTAAAACAGGAACTTAACTTTCAATCAAATTATGAATTTGAAAAATATGTAATTAAAGTACCCAACGATTCACGTCGTCCAAATAATTATATGTATTAAAAATAATTTAGGGATTTACCAAAAAGCAAAATTCAGTAATTTTTAAACACACAAGTACAAAACAAAATGTCCAACACCATTTCCGATGCACGCACGCCACCTTCGAATCCACGCACTCGCTGGAAAACACCTCAGGAGAAGGAAATAGTGGTACGCAAAAACACTCCGACACGGTCCAATTCCAGATACCAACACCAACTGATCTGCGTATTGCTTGGCAGCTTAGTACCTCGTGTTAACCGCCGCGCAGTTGTCACATTGCTCGATATGAATTTTATAGAATTTTAAATTTAGTACAACTCTAATTATTATTTAGAATTAAGCACAAAGAAGTTAAAAAAAGTGATAAACCTTGTATTTTATGCGCGCAGTTATGTCAATACTCCTTAATTAATCGAACATGAAGTTGGAGATTTTGATCATATTTTTCTCGGAAATGGTTGAGTTTAGAACCCATGTAATATGAGGGTTTTTTGTTTATTTTAATGTATTCTATTGTCTGTTAAAATTAAGGCAGTCAAACTTCTAACACCATGTATATTTTAATTCCTTTCAACCAGCCGGTATTGATGCTATCTATAATAAAAAGTGAAATCAGTTACATATTTAACATCTTAATAATTGAATTGCATTGACAAATACAGGACTTTGCTTTATGCTATGATTTTAATCAGGCTTGCTAAATAATTTATCATTCTGTGGTAACAGTGTACAGAATGTCCTTGAAAGTATATTATCCATCATAGTATACAGTGTGTCTCATGGCTGTGTCCTGCAGAAGAAAAAATTTTTTAAATCGAATATTATGAGAAATGTAATTATAAAAATGACTGCTTGTCTTCAAACTATTAAAAATGTCTCTACATTCTTGATTTATATACAAGTGTTCAGTTTTCTGAAAAAAAATAAAAGAGGCTCTAAGCAAAGTATTCAAATTTTTTGAAAAATAAAAAATCACAGACTATTTCATGTTACATCCATTTGATAGCTTGACACACTTGATATGACTAGAGGATACAGATACCTAGTAACAAGTGATCATTAATTAAAATCCATTGAATTCAAATCGGGAGTTCCCGGAGGCTATACAATTTTATTGCGATTTCTTGTTTTATTATTGAATTGTATTGTCTTATTCGGAATTCTGAAACCATATTTGGTATTATAACCTTAAAATTCTGAATTTTTCACAGAATCCTAACAATCTGTAAGAAGGGAGAAACGTCGATTATAATGCTGAAATACCAAGCAGAATTTCACAATTTAAAATAGCACTAAATACAATAGTGGAACAGAATAAATCAGTAAAATTATGTTCTCTTAGAAGCCCTGATCTAAATTCAATATTTTTTAATAAATTATCATCATCTGCTAAACAGTTTCTGATGTAATTACGATAATCATCAAGTGTTTCTAAGCTACCTAAGTAATATGAAGTAATGTAATTATATTTATTTACAAAACAATTGTATCTTCTTTAAGACCTTCTCAGAATTACTGAATATTTGCTTCACTTTTAAATTTTTAAAAAAAATGAACACTATGATATATTTAAATTTTTAAAAAAAATGAACACTATGATATAAAATTAAGGAATTTTGAAAATAATCAGGAATTTCTATGACAAGTATATATTTTCATAAACATACAAAAAGAAAGATTTCCATATTTTTGCAAAATTAACAGGCACACTGTATGTTTATTCAATTCTACATGTGATAGCGTTCAACAATATTCTGTGATGTAAAATTGTAAGGCCTGGTTCTGTCAATATTTCTAGAAATATTCAAAGTTGTCACCTGTACTGATCTAGGCTCAATATATTTTTAACTTTGCCCAAACAGTAAAACAGAAAACATTCTGCGTAACAGTGCGATGCCTCTGCATTTTGCTGATATTCCTTGTAGATTTGAGTTGAATTATTTTCATATTATGTACCATTTTGTAATAATTTTTCCTAAGTTAATAATAGACTAGGACAGATCTGTCGAAATATACCAGTTCTTGGATGTAAGAGGGGGCAAGTTAATTTTTGCTGGAATACCTTCAGTACAACTCACATAATAAAAGTGTAGATCTCTAGATCTGGAGGAGGTCCGGAACATTTTCAAAATTGCAAAAATGTTTAAAAAATTTTTAAAAATACTTATTTTATCTAAGTTTTTTGCTTATACCTTGGAACATATGCATTTTGGAAGAATATTGAAGCGGGAAAAAGTTTTAGAATTTAATTTTGCACAATATACTGTAAGTTAAAAAAATGTTTAAATTTATTACGTATGTTGCAAAATAGCAATAATTGATGAAAAAAAAAAGTTTTTTGGATAACTTTTTTAAAATGTTTTAATTGCTACGAGGGCATTCTAATTTTGGTAAAAAAACTTTATAGTATAATGAAACAACACACCAAATTTAATTAAAATTGGTTAGATAGTTTTCGCAAAACAATTTTTTGAAAAAAATTTTGAAACAAAATTTTCGAATATTCAAAATTTTGCACAGCCTCAAATAAAGTATCTAGACACTTGAAATTTTTTTTACGTAGAAATGACCGCCCATCCTTACAAATGGTTTTTGAAAAATTGAAATCGGTTGATTAGGACGTAAATTTAAGTTAATTTAGTTAACACTCCTTTTTTTTATTTTTAAACAATTAGATTACATTTAATTTAATTTTTTCAAAAATTCTAATTTTAAAGTGCTCGGAAAGCTCGGATGTTGCTGATAACTTGCCGATATGAAAATTTTTTCCAGCTTAAACTCGGAAAAATGAAGCCACTGGATCAAAGATTATTGCTAAATTGTTTATAAATTAACAGTAAATGCCGATAAACTTTGACCGCTTATATAACGAGAACCAATAAACGGAATTTAACTTTAAAAAAAAAAAGAAGCGACTTTCCGAGTACTTTAAAATTATAATTTTTGAAAAACACTAAATTGCCAATTGATAAATGTAATCTAATGTTGTCTAATTGTGAAAAGGGTGTTAAATTTAAAAATTTACTGTGGTCGACCTAATCAACTGATTTCAATTTTTCAAAAACCGTTTGAAAGGTTGAGTGGTCATTTCTATGTGAAAAAATTTTCAAATATCCAAACGCTTTATTTGAGGCTGTGCAGAATTTTGAAATTTCGAACAATTTTTAAAAATTTTTTCCAAACAATTATTTTGCAAAAATGTGTGTTGTTTCATGATACTATAAAGTTTTTTTTACCAAAATTAGAATGCCCTCGTAGCAATTAAAACATTTTAAAAACGTTATCCAAAAAACTTGATTTTTTTGCCATTTTTCATCAATTACTGCTATTTCCCAACATCGGTAATAAATTTAAACATTTTTAACTTACAGTATATTGTGCAAAATTCAATTCTAAAACTTTTTCCTCTTCAATATTCTTCCAGAATGCATAGGTTCCAAGATATAAGTAAAAAACTCAGATAAAATAGGTATTTTTTTAAAACATTTTTGCAATTTTGAAAATGTTTCGGACCTCGCCCAGACCTAGGGATCTACACTTTTATTATGCGAGTTGTACTGAAGGTAATCCAGAAAAAAATTGCTTGCCCCCTCTCACATCCACCTCAAAACAGATCCGCTCTGATCTAAATTAATTATTTTCAAATACTGCTGATCTTATGATTTAAGTGAAAACAAATAGACACAATTCTTTATACGTAAAAAAATGTATAAGATTTTCTCGTTATTAATTAGTTCTTGAATTGAAGCCAGATACAAATTAACCGAACCACTCGCCTTTTAACAGCGTTCCACGGAATTTGCAGGCTCTTCCTAATGAGTCCTGATAGCGCTCACGTACCGCGCGCCACCGTGTTACTCGGCCTCGAGTTTCATTCATCCCAAGAGCCTACCTGCCTCCCCCGAGCTCCTAACTAGGAGCTTTCGGTGCTAATTGCTCTTCCTCGGAATATGATACGCTATCGATTCAGAGAAACGCCTGAATACCGCCTAGAAGTGTCATTAAGTGCCTGCTCAGACGACGCGTTTATCGAAAATCTGGATCCTCGAGCGTAACTGTTAGGAGCGAACTGTCGCCACGACCTGAAGCTAGATGGTTAGATTTATTCGTTCTTGAACAGCCTACACTTGACATGGTAATGGTAGATTTGGATGTGATCATCATACTGTCGTTGAAAAACTTATCCACGTCATTTATTAGAAGAACAGAATGAAAATAATGATATGAATTTATTTCTGTTAAAAGGGAAAGTTAGTCTTAGTTCATTTAATTGTGTATTCCTTTGGCAAATCTCACGAAAATCTGACCATTCGTCAAAGATCTTGAATAAAAGAAGAATTAGATTTATCTGCACATTATATTTTAAATAAAGTAATGCTACTCGTTTTAGCTAATATTCTCTTGGTGATCTCTTTTACTGGATGTTACAGCTGCAATGTAAATGTTACTTTTCATAAAATTTCCTTAAGAAAATATATCGAATATTATTTCGAATAGTTATGTACATAATCGTATGCAAATTGGTATGGAGTTGTTTGGGTGCTTTGGTAAGAGTAGGAGATCAGAATGATAGCTCATATATAGCCTTACAAGTCCCGAACCCTTTCCTGGCATTGCTAGCTGCGTTATCAAACTTCAGAAAAGGTGGTAAGAAAATCAGGGCACAGACAAGCCATAAAACCAAGATCCATTCAAGAAGTTGACAGGGAATCTACTTAACCCAATACAGGATAACCAGACTATGATGATATAGGGAACATCTGAATAATAAACAAGGTAAACAACGACGCGCTATTCTATTTATCTATCTATCTTGAGCAAGGAAAGAACTGGAAGCAGAAATCTATGCAAAGAAATCTCTAATATAGATGTGGAATCTAGTTAAAAGATGAAGAGTCTTTAGATCATGGAAGTTCGCAATACTCCATGGTTGATCTTAATAGAAAAGTATTACACTCCATACTTTTACAATTCCCAATCAAATAATGATGAGAATTTGTCTTATTACAATTTAACTTCAGGATTTGATCGGTATCAAAGATACTTCCTCAAATTTTGCTATCCTAATAGGCACCTTAACTTCATTATTCATTAGAGAGACTATTACTGCAAAATAATAAATCAATTAAAATATAAAACAATAATAAACAAATGAAACAGATAAAGTAAATAATATACATACCTATAACAAGATTTTGATGAAGTTAATCTTCATGCTTTTGATATAGTATAATCATTGATAATAAAATTATTATAACTATTTGGTATAGAGAGGATGTTATTATTAAAGGGTGAAACTTACAATTAAGACTAGGAACATGATATAACATCTTTAAAACTAATGAGTCTGCATATACTGTGATTATTATTGACGACTTTAAAAATGAACATGATGAAAACATAATTCTTCCGCAACAAACACTGAATAATAAAATAAGATGGCAATAATTCTTGAGGTGTAGCACGAGAAGGATAAACTCCATTACTAATGAAACATCTTTAGAAACCTCCATCGCATAGGTACACTCTAATTGAATAGTATGCAACGTATAAATAATACATACAAGGTGTCCCTGAAAAGGATGGACCACAGATTCCTTGAATGAAAATATGACTATTTAGCCTAACTTTCCTATATACAAAAATGCACGCCTACTGAGATATAGCCATCTAAATATATAACAGACCTGTTTTGAGGGCAGAATTTGTATTTTTAAAAATAAGCACTATTTTGCCTCTTACAAAATTTTGATATCGTTTATGGATTTCTAATAAAAGTGGCATTTTTTACACATTAAATAATATAAAATCAGTTTAAGATAAATAGAACATTCTAGTACGAGATGCCATATAACAAAGAAACAAATTCATAACAATAATTAAAAGGTTCAATGTCAAACTAGCTTTGATTTAATTTTAGTTTACTTTGTTTTTTATTGCAATTTATACTTTTGCTGAACAAACTGATATGTTACTAGTTTTAGGGTTATTGTGAAAGAAATTGTTGTGCTACTGTTCGAACATATATGCTGAGTTTTCCTAATCGAAGAATTCCAAATCACAACTTCTAACTGTAATATTAAATCGTGGATAATGTACGGCCGGAACTATTCAGCTGGAGGAACAAATTTTGGAAAGGGTCGAAAAAATTCCTCAAGTAAATAAAAGGCGTTTAGCGGCAGAGGTTGGCTTTCAAAAAGTTCCGTTAATAGAGTATTAAAAGACCAGTTATTACAGGTTACTATACTAAGAGGTGGATAGGTATAGGAAATAATGCCGCTTTAAAATGGCCACCTCGATCCCCGGACCTAAACCCATGTAATTATTTCCTTTGGAGAGCGTTGCGGACCACAGTTTATAACTTTTCAGTAGATACAGAAAACGAATAATGGGAAAGAATACAACATGAAATTAGTGTTATGAGAGGTAAAGCACAATAATTATTGGATAAAATTCATTTTCATTTTCCAAGAACTAATGCTTGCGCTTAAGAACAAGGAAGTAACTTTGAGCATTTACTGTAATATTATTTTAATGTGATTACAAATATCAATTTAGGTTTATTTAAAATGTTAATGTTGACTTTCTTACAATGTTAGTTGATACTGTTTATTTAAAATATTAGTGTTGATTTTTATTTTATTAATTGATCATACTAATACTGAAAATGTGTAGTTATTTTTTTTAATGTGACCTTTTTTCACCATTATTCCCTGTTTTGAGGGATTATAAATTATTTTTTACAAATCGGAATTTTTGCCTATATTTAATGTATAAAAGATGCCAGTTTTACTCGAAATCCATAAACGATATCAAAATTTTGTAAGAGCAAAAAAATCTTCTAAATTAATGCTTATTTTTAAAAATATATAATATATAATTCTGTCGTCATTGGCGCACACACAAAAAAGTTACGGGATAGCCAGTGGCGCACAGGCACTAGAAACAGAACATTCTGTATATGTATTCTTACCAAATTCTATATTTACCTTGCCCTTACATAAAAAAATAAGTGTATCAAATTTGAAGTTTCTAAAAAAATAGTTTTCAAATTATTTGAAAAAACTAGGTTATCTATTCTATATTTAGAAGGCTATATCTCAGTAGGCGTGCACTTTTGTATTTAGGTAAGTTAGGCTAAATAGTCTTATTTTCATCCAAGGAACCTGTGGTCAAGCGTTGTCCATTCTTTTCAGGGGCACCTTGTATAATCTATCTAGAGTTGCCAGAGGATTTACATTTTCGAAGACCTCGAATTACGAATAATATAGCTATAGCTTTTAAAAGCAATGATAGTTATTAAAAAAATATGTTCATCATACGGTAATTTAGTATTAAATGTAACACCAAGGTCACTACATTGCGCAAGTATTCAATTTGTAAAGATTGCCTAGTGAAAACTTTCAAAAGCAACTTAATGTCGTCCACACAGAGGAAATAAATGACATCAAGGCAATCGATTAAATCATTAACAAATACAACAAACAGAAGTGGGCCCAATATTGATCCTCGTGGAGCTCCGTAAAATTGATGAAATTTATCTGATTGGAAGCCAGGAATACAACTGTACAAACTGCATGGTATCTGTTACTGAAATAGGTATAGTTCAACAAAGGTAACAAAGCGGAGGAGATACCATATATGATTCCAATTTCACTTTTAACAGGTGATGATGAGACCAGTCGAATGTTTTAGAAAAATTGGTGTATACAACATCAACCTGATCTCCCATATCCAAATCTTAGCAATGAACTGAGTTTTCTCATACATGTAGAGCAACTATTCGTAAATCGTTGTTAGTTTGGAGATATTAATTTTTGAACATGAAAATAGAGTCGAGAATTTTATTGTAGAAAGGTACGTCTACATGTTTAAAATATGTCCAAGAAAACGTCAGTTATATACATATTTTTTTGACAAAATAAGATGTTATTCATCAGAACCTAATAATGTCCTATAAGTACCACGGTTAGACCATCAGACTTCTCAGGTACAAACGTGTCAACGGACAGACTGTCTTCTTTTTGTCCCGACTCCCCCGGCCCCAGAGCAGAGACATCCTGCGAGATCGTGTCGTCCTGTTGGCGTCTTAATGGAATCAGAGTGCGCGTGTCCATTCATCAAGCGATATCTCAGCAGATAAGTGCACACGTTAATTAGCAAACTGCTTACTGGCGTCCACGGCGTTACCAGGGCCATCAATTTCACGCATTGCAGGCCGTCGTTGGGTCTTTCGGTACCTACCATAGGTTGTAGAATCGACGCATGTACAGGGTGTTCTCGGTTTAAATAGCTTAAATGATACGGGTAAACTAATTTTAAGCAAAAAGTTCGGAAACCCTTAATAAAAAAAGTGTGAAAGTTAGAACAAAAAACTTTTTATTTTTTTTACTTCTTGTTTCATTTTATTCAGAGTCGTGCCACATTTTCTGCTGAATTAATGTCATCGGTTCCCTATAACTATGCCACTGGTAGAGATGGAAATTTATTACTCCCTTTTTTGGCCCTTATCCATGTACCATGTGTGCAAAATTTGCTTTAAACATCTTTGAAAACTCGGAAATAAAAAAATTTACACTTATTTCTTATTATAACTTTAACACGTTGTATCTTTTTTATTAAGAGTTTCCAGTTATTTGTTTATATGAAGCTTTTTCCTTAAAATTATTATTTTTTATTACTTGTTTCACTTAAGCACCTTAAACGGGGCACCCTGTATCGTTCTTCCTATGAAGAGTATTAAAAAATGTCTAAGTATAAAATTAACAGATTTTCTTCTTTAAAATCCAGTGACGCTATCCATCCATCTATCCCCTTCTCGAAATAATTTTTTTAACAGATTTGGCTACTATTTTTGGGGTCCACATTATGCACCCCATCTTCAGGCCATTTTAAAGATATAACGCAACTGTAATATTTTTTTATATGCACAGTAAAAAATAATATTGGGTAAGTTTGAAATTAATTAGAGTGAAACTATTTTGATATTGAAATTTGAGTGCATTTAAAATTTTGATAGAAATTAGCTTATTTGGGATTGGTCATAGATTCTGATCTACGTTGTGGATTTCATTTAATTCAATTGCTAAAAAGATTTATACTAACTTAAAGCTACTTTATGGCAATAGACATCTCATCAACAAGAAGTGTAAATAAATTTTGCGTGAATATTTAGTTTTATCTTGTCTAAATTATGCAGATGTAGTATTTGGTCCTGCTGTTCTTACAATTGAAGAGTCGATTTCGATTGGTTCAGAATTCAAGTATAACATTCGTTTTTTCCACGTGGCTTACCATATTTCTGGACATATAATACAAATTAATTCGTTGAATATGGAGTAGTGTCG
Organism: Anoplophora glabripennis; assembly: GCF_000390285.2. Taxonomy (NCBI): domain Eukaryota; kingdom Metazoa; phylum Arthropoda; class Insecta; order Coleoptera; family Cerambycidae; genus Anoplophora; species Anoplophora glabripennis. Next base: position 124,557 of record NW_019416743.1, on the reverse strand, counting down.
TTTGGCATATTGTTGAATATGCTACCATAAAATAATTAGCTCTAAGCAACCAACATATCTTTACAGGAAACATAAAACAACTCTGTTTCGATCCTCATTTACTTAGGATGTCTCAAGGATTTATAACAAAATTTCAGCAGGTATTTGTAGCTCATTTAAATAAGTTACATTTAATTTTAAGTTTAATCTTGTAATTTTTGCTGCAATAATAGTTATTTATTAATTAAAACACGAATGCAGTACGTTTTATTCATAATCACATCACTATCATATTTGTGGAGTCAGAATTATTGGAATTTATAAAAAAATATTCGCACGACTTGATATTTCTTACTAGTACTCAATGAAACATGGTAGGTTTTGTTGTACCTACTGGTTGCTATGGTACATTGTTTATTATCAATTATTTAATAAACAGTTCTATCTGAATTTGGTAAAAATGCAAGTAGTTGTGTTCCTGTGGCTATTTTTGAAGAAGCTGAAGAAGCAATTTTCCATTTATGGCCAGCGAAATCCAGGGAACATTATGAAAAAGTGTTCGCCGAATATTACGAATAGAGGGAAAACCGAGAGTAATGACAATAAATGAAGAAGTAATTTTATCGTATTTTTTAAATTTGAAGAAAAAATATGCAATTTCATCTTTGTGGTCAAAGTATTCGATGTTGAAGTCTACTATAAAGGTCTACAAAAATATAGATATTGGAAAATATAACAAGCTTACTGCTTATTTGAAGAGTGAATATATGATACAAAGTAAAAAAAGCTGCAGTATTGGAAAGAGTGTACATTGAAGAATTTTTTATTGGGGTTTCTGATAAAGAATATTTAATGATTAAGGTAATATCTCTTTACCTTTTACATGTTGTTAGGTATATTTGAATTATTTTAGTTTGCACTAATAATGGGGGTTTCTCGTGCCTATCGATGCTGCGAATTGGCAAATTTAAAAATTAGTGACGTATAGGACGTTGGCATTACCTACTTGTTTCAATACCTGACACCAAGTTGGGCATTTCAAGAAAATTTACAATAATTATAGAAGAAGGATTTTGTGTGAATGCTGTTGAAAAATGCAGAAAATATATTTATCTGCGCCCAATTCGTCTAACACAAAACATATTCTTTTTAAGATACGTCAATCAAAAATGTACTTCTCAGCCTGTTGGAATCAACACATTGGCGAAGGTACCCTCAATAGTTGCTTCATTCCTGAATATCGCAAATCCAGAAGCATATACTGGCCATTGTATGAGGCGCACTTCAACAACTTTATTGGCCAATAAAGGTGCTGATCTTACAATCATCAAACGGCATGATGGATGGAAGAGCTGCTGTGTAGCAGAAAGTTATGTTGAGGAGTCTATATCTAACAAACTTGATATTGCAAGGAAAATCCAAGGAAAATATAGCTATTCCTTGCATGAAGAGACATCCGTAACTTGTGCAAATTCTTCACAAACTTCGGCAGATGTTATGCGTTCCGAAAATGATGGCTACAATGCTACAAGGGTTGTTATTAACGAAAAGGATGTTAAATGTGATAAAACAGAAAACTAAATGTTTATTACTATAAATGTAAATGTTACTGTTAATAAGTAATTAAATTAAATTTGATTTATTATAGGTTTATTATTTTTTCATTATTCTACTAGTGAAATAAAGTTACTTCATTCCGCTAGTGGATTAATTATCACTTTAGACGGTTCATATGTGTGGATAAAAAACCGATTGTAAGGTGATTGTGGATAAAAACGTTTATTATTATTATTATTTTGAATGAAAATTTTATGATATACTCTCTTTATATTTTGTACCAAACTGAGAATACATTTTGGTCGGCAAGGAGCGTTCTTGAGACTGTATCAGAACCAGTCGAGAAGCAGTTGACTCGCACCGACTGAAATAGAAAACCCGGAGATATTATTAACATTTCTGAACATTAAAACGGACTAATCTACATGGAGAGACACATCCGAGATAGTAAAAATGATGAAGCGGACTGCACCCAGTGCGTAAGAGTGGTAGGCATGCCACGGCGATAGTTATCTTGAATTCATTATTCCTTTATGGTACCTGAAAACCATAAATTATTTTCCACAATGAAACTTATAGACTTCTTGATTAGAACGCTAACACTCGCAGTAAAGGCGACATGCTCATTTCGCTGTACGTCCTTTTTTTCTCCGGCTATACGTACGGGGTACCTACGTGCGGATATAAATTTGTCGCATGGTATTCCGAGAATATTTTGATTAATCTTTATGCGTTTTGTACACAGCGCTATCAGATGGAGCCGGCCCATAAATCAAATTCAAGCAAGACATCATTTACTTAAGATGGCACTTTGCCTGAAAATGATCGTAAACCATTAGTAATCAGAGCTGGATGTGTATAAATTTACGTGGCCCAGTGGCGTCCGAAATTTCAGTAAGGCTCTTTAAGAGTATCGATTACTAAATCTGTGGAATCATTGCCACAAGAAAATCGTGTTAGCTATAATATACAACAAGAGCTTTTAAAAAAAAGTCTGTACAAAGATAAGTTTCATATGAATTGGTGACGATGCTGAAGTTACTAATATTACTTTAATTTGTTGGTTTATCATTACAATACAATTTTGAAATTTTTTAAAGGTACATGTTCTTCAAAGAAATTCTTTCAATAAAGCACAAAAATGAAATATAAAAAAAATATTTATAGGTATTATTCAGTCTGAAGTAGAATTTATATAAATATCGTTAATTTGCAAATATTTAATGTTTAATTTGTGACGGATTATACCGACAATGTATACATTTTATGGCGGCATTGTACTCGTCTCGACGTAATGTCTAAAATTTAAAAAAAAATCGTCGAAATTGATCAAGCGGTTCTCAAGATAGAGACCGAACCGATTTTGAAACGTTCAAGTCAAAAACCTCGCGCGCGCGAGAGCGACTTACACGCGCGTGCGCGGACCCGCCGCTCCTTCCGCCTGCAGATCGTTCATTAACATTAACTTGTACTGCTGCTAGCGCGTTTATTACATTAACTATCAATGTAAAACCTTTTGAAAATGAAAGTTTAACTCTTTCTTTAATCGTCTCNTCAATGTAAAACCTTTTGAAAATGAATGTTTAACTCTTTCTTTAATCATCCCTAAAATTCTGATCCGATACGTCCAATAGTTAATTAACAATTAACGTTATATAAAAAAATATATTTTGGGAACAAAGAGGCGTAGGTGATTTCTCTTTTCTTTTTAATTATCGTAAAAACAGTTTGTTCGTTGTATGGGGCAACTTAATTTCAGCTCTTTGAAATGTTTAACGTTTTAACGTTTAATAATTAAATAATTAGTTGCAAAAACAAAGAATTAAATTAAATAACAAATACCCGGTATAGTAATGTCATCGTTAATAAAAACTCTTTAACAGAAAATTGTTTACTTAGATATTGGAAACACTGTTATATAAAATTAAAATTAAAAAGGCAAGTAGCTTTTAATCATAGATAGTATACTATTAGTATACTCGTATATATTATATCAGATCTATGCTTTTTATATTATGAACTGTCCATATTTTCGTTCACTTGTACATTGTATGAAAAACACTAAAATATATATAAAAAATAGTTTAAATTCTAAGAAAAATACGCTAGCATTACTCATCAGTTCTTAGTGCTTTTTTTGTCATCCCCCTTACAGTCCCTACACTAATATTTCACTTCTCGTATTTTTCTACTCTTTCTTTAATCATCCCTAAAATTCCGATCCGATACGTCCAATAGTTACAATTAACGTTATATAAAAATATTTTTGGGAACAAAGGGGCGTAGGTGATTTCTTCTTTCTTTTAATTACCGTAAAAATACTTTGTTGGTTGTATGGAGCAACTTAATTTTAACTTTTTGAAATGTTTAACGTTTTAACGTTTAATAATTAAATAATTAGTTGCAAAAACAACGAATGAAATTAAATAACAAATACTGGAGCAAAAATTTAATGACCAATAGAATAGCCTATGGTACACAGGTAAGTCATTGGATTGATCGTCTTTTCCATAAACTTCAACATTCATTACTTTTTGCAATAATAATGGGCAATTTTCGAAAACTGAATTGTGCGAGTTCGATCTTAATTTTACTGTTAACAAATGGATGAAAAATGTCTTTATGTACCTTAAATTGTGGGTAATTTAATTACCTACAACTTAAAATAACTAAATTTCCGATAGGTTGTCTAGATTTTCATGGGAGTAAAAAAAAATTTAAAAAAAAAACATGTAATTTTGCAATTTGCCAACTTAATGTCACTTCTTTCGTATTACTTTTTTGATATTATGACTCTATTTATATACTCTTCACTGTCAGAAAGTTGCTTACTAACATTTTTTTAAATATTCAGGTTTTATGATCTAATTCGACAGGAGTATATGGACAAATTTGCACCAAGCCTACCAAAAACAACGTCTGGTGTATTCTTCAAGATCTGTTAGATTCAAGAAAGAGACTACTATTGCTTTTGACATTTAGGCGAAGTTATGATTTTCAACTATTATAGTAATCCAACAGATGCAGAAATAATTTTAATGAACAGAAACCACAGGATTCAATTTTCAGTGCCCCTACCACCTTGTCTAAAATAAATTCTGGCACGCCGCTGACAATACTCGTCGCGCGCCCACGTCTAATTATTATTTATGTCAACCGAGCTACACTTTTTACCATCACACTGGCTTGTACATCCGAAAAATATTACAGCATGGGCGTTCAAAAGTACCATGCCTGTGTAAAATATCAACAAGGATTTATTTCCACGACATCAGAGGTTGATTATTTAAAAGCGTTGCCGCAAAGCGGCGTTTGAATATTTGGTACGCGAGAACATTGTTATTTTTCTGTAATAATCGGTAATTATTAATCTATACATTTTTTCAGTAGAAACTACAAACTGGGTATATACTTCTGTTATAATACGCGTTAATTTTGCTTCCGCCTGTAGATTAGACAACCATTCAACCAAATCCCGTGTAATCCAGTGGAACCCTATAACTTATTTTCGCCTTCGATTGTCTGATAGTTTTGCAATGATAGGTTTTGTTACTTGCACCTTTCACTTTGCTTACTTAGACTTCATCACCAGATTTCTGAATCAGAACTATTTGAAACCTGCCATCTATACAAAGGTTTTTGTGTTCTTTTACTCTCATTTTGAATTGTTCCAACAATGTAAACAACTGTTTAAGTGAGAATGATGTCGTTCGCATCGCTTTAGTTGGTTAATGGTGTTGTTTTGGCCACAGCTATTCGAAAGTTGCATGAAAATTTTAATTTTCCCTCTTTATTTCAATCAATGATATGTCTTCTGAACTGTTTCTGGACATTTATGAATACCGTTCATCTTATTGGAGAATTGCGAAGCGGCTAGTTGTGGAGCAATTTCTCAAACGGTTCGGTTGATTGACCTCGAAAATTCAAAAGTTGCGCGAAAATTTCAACTCTGCTTTGCTCATATGGCTTCTTGGCTGTTCCGACTGTTTCTGACTGTTGTTTGTGGTACTTGAAAACTGTGAAGGCGCTATGGAATATGAAGTACTATCTAGACCACTTCCAGTATGGAATTCGAAAGTATGGTGATTTTTGATAGTTTTATGCATTTACTTGACGGAAAGATTCTTATTCCACTGTTATCATCACAGCTTCAACGATTGCGACCTCTGTAGTGCTGACCTTATTCGCTCCTACAAAAATCCTTTTCTTGAGCTGTCTATCGAAACTCCCGCAACCGGATTTGTTTCGAACATTGTGCAACTAATCTGTCCAAGCATGTCGATATTAATTTCAATAACGTGTATGTAAATAGTGGGCGTTATTTCGGTACTTCGTGGAACAGCTCCTTCCAAATAAGGAGCTTAATTTAATTATGTAGATTTGGCTTTGTTGACTTACCAACCCATTACCTGCCGGTGACAAATTAAAAAAGATATCTAGGACACTCGAAATTAAGATATCCATAGAGCCATTGTAGGTTGGTTAAGTTCAAATAATTTTACTTTGTCTCAGTGACATACTAGTTAATATTTGATACCTAGACCATAAACTGGATGCCTTAAGAGATTTTGCCTAAAATAACGAGACATAGTATGAAAAGCACTAAAATTTGTATATATAAAAAATAGTTTACCTTCTGAAAAAGTACGCTAGCTACTTTTATCAGTTCTTAGAGCGTTTTTTTTTTTTCATCCTCCTTACAACAATATTTCATATACCTTCTCGTATTTTTCCTTGGATTTCAAAGGAAGTAATCTCGACAATGCTTTTTGAGCTGCATTTAAAATGTCTTCAGAGCAATTTTCTAAATTGTTTTCAATAACAAGACTCATTTTTATGATTAATGTAATAATTTAGAACCAATTCGACTCACACAAATGAAACGTAACTGTTATTATATAAATAAATAAAACCTTGTCAGGTTTCTAACTTTTTAAAATTTTTATATCTATCACTGTTTGCTTATAATTACTTACTCACGCAAAATGCGAAAAAATAGTATAAACAAATCTTACAAGAAAAGCTCATATAGCTTTTGCTATATTCGTTTAGTAAAACTTTGAGTTTCTAAACTTATTATACTATTACTATTATCATCGTATGATGTATTTTTTTTTATAGCAAAAAAGGAAACCAAATAAAATTAATTAATGATTGAGTCATGTTTTAAAATCTCAGAATAAATAATTATTGTTTTATTATGTTTTGCTAGTTCTTCTTTGTGTTGTCTTCTTTATTCTGTACAAAGTGAAAGTGAATATGCGAAAACTAATTTTATGAAAAATCTTCAGATATGGAAAAAGTATTAGATGCCAAGGGGAAAGTATTACCAAAGAGGATATACAAATAGGAGATTTTATCTTTTTCTAATATGTACAAGGCATAAAGATTTTAAACCGAATTTTTGTTGTCAGGCGCAACTTTTAGTAAAAATTGTAATTTAATAGCTATGATTTTATCAATCACCTTTGCCACATTTTCTTTCTCTGCAACTGAGCCTTACAGTGAGTGAAATAGAACATATTCGAGTTTCTGAGATCAGTTGTATCTATGGTGTCAGAGACGGTTTAGCCAACAAGTAAACGACAAACCATACGAACACGTTTTGTTTCGCATGAATATGTGCTGAGTTGTATATAAAGTCGGGTTAGGTTATTCATTCGTCGTATCGACATTGTGTAGCAACTTTTAGGATCTTTTATCTGCATTATAAGTAAATATTGTAACGAATTTGAAATGTTTGTAGAAACTTAGTCATACAAAAATTTTAATTATTATTTTAGCAACACCAAATTTGTACAAAATTGTTAATATGGACATTCTGGATATAAAACTAGTAATGATAAATGATATTACATAGTATAAAAATAATAATCTTTTAATTTTATTCTCAAGTACCTACAGAATAAATTTTCATAAAATGAATGACGTCGACACTTGTTAGTACTCAGTACATAGAGAAAACCAAATATAAACCTAGAGTGACTTATATCAAATGAAAGTTTAAAGTCTATAGATTAACCTGGTATACATATCGTTGGAAGACAAGTAAACTTAAAGAAGATATTTCAATCCAACATAAACCGTAACATGAAAATTTTCATCAATTGTCAAATTTTATAATAAATTTCACAAATGTCAAAGCTAAAGGTGGCTTTGTAAGAATACCTGGAGATAAAATAAAAAACATAAAATAAATAATATTTTATTAATTAATTTATAGAATTGTATATAATAATAAAAGGACATTTGTTAAAAATGTGTTAGTTATAAGTAGTGTTGTGAAAAAGTGATTGAAAAGGACATCCAAAGACTGAAAAATTCTGTGTACGGACCTTAAGCAAAGCTAGAGACAGAATATTCAGGAAGGATGAGATAAACAAAAAAATTGATTGGTTACGGCTTGGGTTTTGAAAGATGTACAGCGTGGAGAGGCAGCTGCCGAAAAATGAAGCAAGAAAAAACAGTCCAAGAAAGAAAATTAAACACTCACCAGTTAAATCCACAGTTTGCCAGAGTCCAGAGAAAGTTATTTTGTCATCCCCGCTACCAGCAGTATAAAGCAGTTCCAAAGCAGTTTCCAGTGACCCCAAGGCCTCTACGTAGTTTCCAGCAAAGAAAACTTCAAATTTTATAACGTACCAGGCACCTAAAACACAGTGCACTATAATATTGTTAGATATCACCAATAAATCATGCTTTCTCTTTCATAAAATCTTTGCAAAGTATAACAAACAAATCACAGGACTTACCTGTACAGAAATAAGCATAATCCAATCACTTGTAACTTAAATATTTCACTATTTTCACGAGCTCTGACAAAATCTGTCAACTGAACAGTCATTTTACTTCAGTCCGAATTATTTTCGTTCCTGTGTAGATATAAGTGGTGCCCCTGTCTAATAGGCAACAAATAATATAAGGAGACGTACTCAGTATTACATAGATCAAATAAAGTTAGTTAATAGTTTTTTTTTATAATTATTCCTTATACTGTTTGTAAGCTCAGCCGAAAAAAATTTTGTTATTAAAATATTCTTTGTTATGGAAAACATATTATATATAAAAAGGTATTCCTAATTTGAGTTTATAAAGTTTTCAATTATAACGTCATATAACCAATTTTTGAATAAACATTTTATTGAATTTCAAACTATATTAATTCCAAAGTGCATTGTACTAGTTTGTGTGTAAATATAGAACCGACTCCTGAGGTTTACTGATATTGTCTGATATTTAACAAGTGTCTGCCAACAGATGGCCAGGGATAAGAAAGTACAAGGTAAGACATAAAAGATAGAAGAGGTTTGTATGGAACAATTTACAGCTTAATTAAAAATTAAAATTAAAATCAACACACACGCACATTGAAATTATATTTCAATATGTTCTATTAATTTGGATTTTATGAACAATTTTAAAACGGGCGAGGCCTGCTCTGTGTTAAAGATGATATAGCGTGGTCTTTTTTTAATGAATGAATTAATTGTAAACTACTACTGCGCATTTGTCGGGTACATAAAAATACCAAGCAAAAAATTAAACTTGGAACATGAAATTATTATTGAGTGAAATTCTTATTTTCTATATCCTCTTTGGTATTACCCTAATAAATGCTGCTGATATACCAGTGCCACAGATGAATTGTTTTATCTTCTGTGCCAGTGCGTTCAAAAGACTGCTGTTCAACACTGATTTTTTCATTTCATACTTACTAACATAAGTAAAAAATAACCTTTATGTAACGTCACCTGCTGAATGTGACAATGATCCTTGATTCTTGATTATTAATTCCCAGATCCCTTGTTATCGCGAAGGGAACTATTATCAGCAAGATATAAATAATGCCATCTATGGGTGGCACTGAAAATGGGGAATTTAGAGCGTTTACATTAAACAGCAGGTTAAGACAACTCCTTCAATTTACCGCCTAGTCGTGCGGATTCATTAATATAAAACCATTTATGTCTCCATCCACCTCGGAAGGTATCCGCCGGTCGGGCACATTTTAATTCGAGGTGGACGCAGCCGCCGTCCTATCTAGATTACAGGGTACGTAGGCAGCGCGACAAGCCGCTCCGCAGCAGCGGAGAAACCAGCACCACCGGTGGTAATAAGCGATATCAGCAGCCGGTGCATCTAATGACCGGCGGACTGGATCTCCAAAACAACGAAACAAATCGAGCACTGCATTTATCGGATCAGAGTAGGCGGGGTGCACAGTAGCCGGTTGGTAGCGGAGCTCGTACGCGGCCGGCATCCAAAACGCCGAACCCCGATGCGGCGGTCTCGCCGGTGATGCCGCTCACCACCGGAAACCCTAATGGGCTACACGTGATCTGGAATCTGGAATCTGCCACTAATACTCTTAGAATACAATGACCAGTTTGCTTTTGAGTTATACGGCCGAGACCGGTGCGGGTCTGTCAGTTGAATGTCTCCGGCTATGTCGCCGGTGCATTTTTATGCCAGCTCGCCACCTCCGATCGAAGCTAACAAGAGTGGTTTTTTGTATACGAACCGGAATGGTGGACGTTTTCTATGTTCGGTTTAACTGTAAAACTTCTGGCTCCATTATATCTTCGCTTGACGTTCAATTATTGTCGACCGGTGTGACAAACTCTGAGGATTCTATAGTTGGCAAAGACAAAGGGCAACACAAACTGATTGCAGCTAACCTGAACTTTTCCAACAGCCCAGTAAGGAAAAATATCTCTCCAAGCAGAAGACTGAAATGGATAGTTGAGCGACGAAGACTGGTACAGAGAAATTTTAACGTACCTTCCGATTTAACTGGAAAACATCTGTCTGGATCCACTAAATCTTCGTTTGACGCTCACTTATTGTTGACTGGTGTGACATACTACCGCGTATATGGTATAATTGGAAAGGACCAAGAGTAAAGCGAACTGATTACACCACTAAATTACATTAAACATTAACACCATTAAATACAGAAATGGACAATTGAGAGATAAATTAAGTAAATTTTCGCATTTTCGAACTAAACAATTCGAGAAATGCACGACATTTCTGAAAAGGAACGGTAAACGTTTTCTATGTTAGATTTAACTCTAAAGCTTCTAGATCAATTGAATCTTGCTTTGATACTCCATTATTGCTGACTGGTGTGACAAACACAAAGAGGAGCTGCTCGAAAATCACCAATCTTTCAAGGAAGAACTATTAACATTTACGAAAAAATAGAAGAGCTCGAATTTACTTCAAATAAATATGACCGTATTGGCGACAGAAGAAAAAGCTACTCAAGAGATTATTTGTAAGGAATGGTTAGTCCTACCTCTTGCAACCAAAGGGAAAGATATAAACTTTACATGTTTTTGTATGCTCATAAGCTTCGGCTCTTATATGTCATAGTTATGAGACCTAAGAGTGTCATACAGGGTGTTCCACCTAAGAGCGATTCTTCTCTAACTGTGTAAGTGTAAAATTTATTTAAAAAATGGTCTTAATAAAAGTTGTCTGGAATCATGTGGGCCATATTTTTAGCTTCACAGGGTGTTCTATTTCGCGTGGGCGTTACATAACTTTGTTATTTTAAATGGAACACCCTGTGTATTATTGTATTATTATAAACGTATATGTGGCATCGTATTACAGTAGCATTTCAAGAAATTACACCAGACATGCTGACCAATGTTGAACAGTCTTTTAAAAACGAATTCGTTTGTGTATTAATCCAAATGGAGCACACTTCGATCAACTGATGTAAATCAGCGGTCTAAGTATTCTTCTCCTTGTTGTGTTCCGAGTTTCAGTTTGTTTCGTTTTGTGTTTTGTTTTAGTTGTCATTAGTGGTTTACTTCTGTTTGTCAAACCATATGCCAGTAAATATTAACAGTCCCAGTCTCACATTTTATCAGTACCAGGCCTGATAAAATGTGAGAGAAAAGCGGTTTTGCAAGGCTTTCTTGATGCTGTTACAGCTGCTTTTTCGGACTTTAGAGAAAAGAACCTGATTTTTCTGGAAAACTGTTATAGATAAATATCAGTCGAAAGGACATTCAATTTTACATTCACCCATGACAATTAACATTGGTCATTCCATTAAAAAAAAAAGTTTTTCGACTAGTAAGATTATTAAATGTACTTCTCAGTATTTCTGAGTCTGAAAAAGGTATACGTTTTGCTAACAGATAACAAGATAGAGTAATTTATACCAAAATAAACTGTGAAAAATGCATGCTTCTAACTCTTACGCTTTATATGCTCATTTAGAGAGCTGAAATTGTGATTTTTTCAAAAATAACTGAATATCTCAAAAACACCCTATAAAGTTAAAAATATTTTCATTACATTGTTCATATGATTCCAGGCAACTTTTATTAAAACCATTTGTTTATCAATTTTACAGTTGCAGAGATAAAGTTCCCTCTTAGGTGGAATATCCTCTATATACAAGTAAAAAAAAAATAGAAAAAATTGTCTCCAATAGTAACTAAAGTGCTAATAAAAAAAAGCTGAAAGCAAGGCAGAATTTGTTGGATTCAAAATTGAAATGAAAAAATATCTAAAGTTGAAAGTGTGAGCAACAACTAGATTCATGATCATGTTGAGAGGAAAATAAAAAACATCGTTAAGGAATTTATGTCTAAACAGGTATTTCGTCTTTCTTAGACTTTACTCAATTCACAAGAGTTTAATCAATTTCTTCCTTCTCATTTCAATGAGAGAGAAATTAAGGATAACTAGAACTAATGCAAGTTTACTATAAAGGAACAAGATTACGGCAAATTTTAAAACACAAACTCAAGGCAGACTTAACACCTTCAAAGAATAAAATTTAAAAATGAATTGCCCGACATCTGTTTACTTACTTTCTGTACTTTGAATGTCTCCTGTATGCCTTACGACGTGTCGGAGGAACTTTGTTGCGCATTTATGAAATAAACCAAACCCGCTGCAGCAAAACGCTTCAGTAAGTGCTAATTCCGCGATAATTGCTAATGACAGGTGTCAGAAATGAAGCATGTGGGCTAGCTGAGTGGCTGTATTACCCGATAAGTACACTGTGTATTCTAAAGTTATAGTTATATTACCTGGCGTTCGATAGGGTATCTTAATGCACCATTATTAGTAGACGTACACGCTGGCGATAAGATCGATCATTTTTATTTGGTATGTTTGAATTACATATCCCACACGTTGCATGGTAGCAGCGCCATGCGAGCACGATATTCCGTATCGAGAACCGGCGATCTCGCCTTAATGCTTTCTCGGTCGGGTTTGCCTGGAACTTGGTGCTTTTCTGTCCGGTTTATCTTCGAATAGGTAATGTTTTCAGCGAAGTTGAAGAAGCTGTAAAACTGAGGAATAGAAGACACAAGAAATTGAAATTTAAAATAGTTTTAACAAATAAGAGTTACATAAAATTTTAGAGAAAAGTAATAGATGAATAAACTGAATAAATTAAGGTAAAATATAACATTTTGGAAGATAAAAATGAATGACAAGAGAAATAATAATAATAAACAATGAATTACGAGGTGGTTCTAAAATATACAGGGTGATTCACAAATGGTGACCAAAAACGAAACCTCGTATTCTTTGGTAAATTTATAAAGTTTTATCTAGGGTGCTTCGTTAAAAAGATACAGGGTGTTAAACTGCAAAAAATATTTTAAATTTTTTTAAATAGGTAATTTAAAAACGAGTAAGTGAAATAATTTGAAATTGGGCGCATGTATTTATGTAAACATTGTCCAAAATCTGAGGGTTTTCCTAAAATTTTCATGCTCCAGTGGCGGAGATACAGGGTATCGGTGACATATTTTTCTAAAAAAAATAGTACGCCACTGCCTTATGGTATGGTAACAAACACGATATTTTCGGATTCGTCTTTCAATTTTCTACAAATTACTATCCTCTTATGTTTTTCGACAAAAGCCTGATTTTCGAGTAAAACTTTAAAACTATATTAAATTATTAGTCCAGGCTGTATCTGTTTTAAAAAGGGTATACTTGGGTAAAACGCATATGATCGGAGATTTTTGCTTTAATGACTTCTAAATAACATCAAAAATTATAATTTTTCTATGCAAATAAAAAAACGTTGGCTTAATTGTTATTGCAAAAAAGTATTTAAAAAATTGCAAAAAAATTAATTTTTTTCTTGGATTTCTCGTCAACAACTTAGCAACTATTCATTTTAGACAAAAAATGGAAGAGGAAAAAAAGTTTTGTAATTAAACTTTTATCAAGATAGAGGTAGTTGCAATTCGAAAAAATAATTATTGTCATTGCAAAAATCGGAAAAATCATTTAAAAAATTGCAAAAAATGCTAGTTTAATTGTCAAAATTTTTTTCAGACACTTGAATAATACCTAGGATCTTCATACTTTTCCCAATTAAATTTCTTAGTGCATAGAATCATCACACCAAATTTCATCTAATTCGGTTCTATAGTTTTTACATAATACCTAATTATTTAATTTTTTTTTAATTACAAAATTTTCAAAATCAAATTTCTAAAAATCTAAAGCCTTTGAATACTTGAAAATTTCACTACAAAAAGAAGAGCTCTCAAGCTTTAAAATGGTTTTTGAAAAATTCAAATCGGACGCTTAGGTGAGCCGTGGTGATTGTTTAAACATTTTCGCAATTTTCACGCTTATAAACAATTGCAATAATTTAATGTTTTTTCAATTTTTTTTTATTTTTTAAATTTTGTTTTGAAGTTCTTGGAAAGGCGGGTTCTTTTAAAAAAAACCTGATGATCCTCCCATTATTTTCGGAGTTATACTCGTAGCCCTTATTTACAGCAAAACTATAAGGGTATAAGAGCTGTTTTTTGAACTGATAGGTTTGTCATTCCGAGTACTTACCAGATATAAATTTTCAAAATTTTCAGTCACGGGCGGCCCATTTAAAATGTCAATCAAAGATATTCAAGACCGCGTGAAATCAATGAGGCATCAGTGGTGGGGGGAGCAAGCATACAGCTACTCCGATCTGAAATCTCGAGATCAAAACTGCGACGCTCGGAAAAATTTAACTTATCTCAGCTTCTAATGGACCAATATATATTATATGTATATTGTGTTTAGTTTTCCAGACATTAAAGAAGATACCTGGTTCCCTTTTGTGCACCTTGAAAACATCATATTAATGCATACATCTATTAAGCATTTAGTTATTCTTTTAAGGTTGTATTTTTATTATTTTTTATGATAAACATCAAATATCCGAGAAATCTGAAAACGACATTGGAACTAATCCAAAGATGTTTCTTGAAAATTCATGCGAATCAAAAACAAAAAATGTATCTGGATCAAAAAGGAAAGTGTTCAATTTCTTAAACAAATCTAATAAAGTAGATGGAGTTGACAATATTCATAATCGAAAAATAAACGTCCATGTGTATTAATGTGTATAAATATTATGTAAAATAATACAGAATATCTTATGATATTTTTATTACCATGTACAAATAAATATTCGGTACAGTACTGATTATGTAATTTTACAAGATACGCAATTTTATATTTAAAGTAGTACATAATGTCATATTCCCGTAAAAGACGCGTTATTAATTACTTTGTAGATAAATTTCACTAAATTTTACTTAATAATGTATCAATTTCTGTCTACACGCGATTGTGTGAAATTTTCACTCTATTAGTATGAGTACAACTGAGTGAAGCTGTTGCATCAGAAATGAGTGAGTTTTACTCAAATCCGAATTACTGATAATTATCAATTAAGTGACTTTTGACTCTATTCTAAGTTGACTTTTTCTCTAATATGATTTAAATTTAACAATTATTGAGTAATTTTTTACTCAAACTTGGTTTATATTCTCTTTAAATTTTAATTTAAATATCATCGTATTAAAGTCATAAACTACTAAGCTGCCCAGTGGTTTCTACACAAATCTGTTTTACAGATAATATTTTAGGCCTCGATTAAAGGAATTGATGAACTTATAGGACGAATAGATTGCCATAATCTATATTATACGTTACAAATACGTAACTATAGATAACAATTTAACTATCCATTTATTTAACCAAATATTCATCGAGACTTAATATTGTCTTTAATTATTGTAATTAAATCACTGCATTTAAATACAATTTTCACTAGAATAACCAGATAAACCGATACTTGCCCAGCTCCAAAGTACACCATCCGCCATACTGCCATCCACCACGCCACGTTGCGAGATAACCTAATGGGATGATGGAAACAGTCAAAGACTGGATATGAAAAAGAGTGGGATCACTCAGCAATGAGGACATTTACTCTGATTTATGTACAAGTGCACCAAATACGAGTTTACGTATATATCTAAGGAGTACCTATATTTGAGTGAAAGTACTTATAGTAGGATCATATTCGATGCAAAGTAATAAATCATTGCCTGTCAAGGCATCCAGTGCCATACGCTTTTAAGGGTTTAGAAATTGAATAATTTCTTTATACATTATAAAGGGACGAAGGGTTCAGTTCACGTCTGGCACCCTTGTTCCTACAAAAATTCCTTTATTCTCATAAACTATTTATTTTAAATGTAATTTATTATAAATCCAATTTGTTTTTTAATTTCCACATATGTACTACATTTTACCTCTGTACGCGCCACTGTTGTTTACTTGTTTTTAGGAGGCGCTCTCTGATTTACGACCAAGCTCGCCATGTTAGTATTTGACGTATAACCGATCACTTCGTACACTCGATGCACTTGGGCGACTACAGCTACTACCAGAACACAGTGCGTATGCAGCGGTATTTCAGATTTAACATTGAATTTAATTTTAAATTTGAAATGGTTCATATTACGCCTCCTAAAAATGATGACACGATTTTCCTTTAATAAAAGACCGACAACTTTTTGCTCTACTTTGCATCGAATACGATCCTGTATAGTTTTAGTTTAAATATAATCACAAATGAGTAAAATGATTAAAATGCCCAATATTGAGTGAAAATGTACTCAATAACTTCACTCAATGGATTGAACCTTTATTGCTTTCACTCACGTCGATATTTCGAGTAATGTTTTACAAGATCTACAGAAATAAATGGCGACAGAACAATTCAATGTAAAGTTAGCTGCAAGTAAATATTTTTAAAAAATATGATCCAACAATTACAGAGTAAAACGTGTTGAAAGCACGAGAAAGCAACGCATTTTATTAATCTCATTATTTCGGTGCAAATAATGCCGCTATTTATTCATCAAATCACACCAATTAAACCATTAATAACACATATCGTGCGGACTTCAATTTACTAGTTAGCCGCCGACGAAAGTAAACGGAGCTCATTTAATAAATCACTATCCCAAAACTATTAAGATTAATACACAAACAAATCCGTCTGACACAGTTCTGTTATTCACATCCAGCCCGATGTGATAAATATTCATACGGCGAATTTAAAATTGTAATTCTCATCCTTCATTCATGGTGCGCTCATTCATCCCGTCCGATTAAGCGCATATTTATTATAATTATATAATTGTTAGTTTTACTACTACCACACTAACTTATAATTTTGTCGGTTTATTTGCTCAACGCTCGCGCTCCTCCGATTATGTTAATCTCACTTTCATCGTTTACTCCTCGAATACAGTACCGATGGCGGCTTGTAGGAGGATGAATATTAACGCCACGCTAATATACATACTCGCTTTTATTTTAATATCCGCATAAATAATTAAAAGCTGGCGAAATTTTTAATCGCTGGTTGTGGCGAACCGGCTAATTACTAATTATTTTGTCATTAGCGCGGATTATCGCTTACCCGCAACACTTAGAACCTCTTAGTAGGTGTCTTAATTTTTTAGTTTGATAGATCGCTGCTACTTAATTCTGTCCGAGAGATCGCGGGAGATTAATTCGTGTAAAAATATGCAAACGTAACACGATGGCGTAAATAGGACAAACATATTATACCTTTGCTTTCGAACATTTGTCGACATGTAAATGCCCCGTCGAACATATTTTTATTTGTACAGGACGTCTTTGCCCATGGTGCACTTTGAATTATACAGAGGCTTTCTTTGGCCTTTAGTAACATGTATACTTAATGGGAACTTAGTTTTTTATCCTTTTTTTCATAATTTGGAAACTGGGTTGTGCATTGTTGTCAAATCTTATATTTAATTTCCGCACCACTCGCCGTAAAGTACTGCTCTTTGGCAAATCACTTTTGTTGACTGGGTGTTAGCCGCGAGCCCTGCCATCCTACAAAAACGAAATTTTATTTCTGTTAAATAAGATAAACTATAAAACAGTAATTAAAACAAGTAACCTAGCAGAAATCTCAAGCAGTAGTCAATGAAATCCACAAAAAATAATCATAATATAGGTGTGTGGCAAATCTTCGAGTACTGGTACCAGGATCCTCTTCCAAGGCGTTTAAAATTTTTGGTTGGTATTCGATACTTATTATAAGTCGGCGTAATTTATTTGATATCGTCTTTGCACCTGACAAAAAGTAGGCTCTAACTAAATATATCAACTCTTTCTTGGTTCATATACATACTTTGTCATAATGTACAAAAGCCCTAAATTACATTGTATCGTCATTGAAGACTGAAATAAATAACTTTATAAGATTGTACACTAAACCAAACAAATGCAGGGTTTCTCAAACTCGATAGTATGGGCCTACTGTGAGGATACAAATAATTTAAATAAAATTTGGGATACGTGGTGTTAAACGGGACGAGGTAAGTTCCACTTTCAATCGAAAGTATTATCTTTGGGATTTGACAGAAATGACTAATAATGTCATCAATTATATTTTTTCCACAAACATCCCCAAATTTTTTCCGTGTCTCTCTCTTTTTTCTAATAAACTTTTATTAGAGAAAATTTTCTATCTTACTTCCTCTTTAAAAGTTATAAGCAAGCAGTATCGTCCTAAAGAGTCTCAATTAAAATGCCACCTAAAAATCACATTAGCGGTGGAATGTTCATTGTTTAAAGTGCATAAATGTCATTAAGAATAAATAAAAGGATTAAACTCGATAATTCTTTAACACAGTTAAAACAAAAGGTGATGATAACAATAGAATTATTATTCTCTATATGACCTCTTCTCATTTCAAGACACATATCCAATCTTCGCCTAACTTCTTTGTGGGAATATCATAATATTCGCGATTGCGCCATTTTTAAAACAAAACTTGAAAATACTGCTATTAAATGTACTCTCGAACAATAGCACAGCAATCACTACAACAAATGTGTACAAACTGACTTTCGAATACAGTCCGGCTTCATGATAAACCTACAAACTAGTAAAAAGTGTTACAGAATTACTCACCGCGATAAAATACATATTGTATTTCAGCAGTTCCAAAACAATTTTAAACACATTTTTAATTAGCTTTTTTCTCTATGACCTTAAACTTCTGATACAAGTTTGTGATATCAGTTAACTCAGTTTTGGCTCCGTTTTCACTCCTTTAAATTTTTGACATAAGTTACATTTGACATTAATACCCTGCATGTCTGATTATAAAAAGACAATTTCAACTAAATTAATGTTACAAGAATTATATACCTACATAAATTGAAGTCCTAAGATATACAGGATGTTAATGTCAAATTTTAATCGATGTTGAAATCCGAGTTAATATAAAAAAAATCGTATTTATTTTTAATTTCGACGCCATTGGATGTTAATAAATACCGGTCTTTTCAACGAAAAATATATTTTTCAATTTATTCGAAAAGCTACCCATTTTAGAGTTATTATATTTTAAAATTTAAATAAACTTGGAACATATAAATAATAAACCGAAAATAACTATTTGTCTCATAAAGTAATATTAGAATTTTTATCAGAAATAAAGTTTTAAATAACACATAATGACCAGAAGTAAAAAAAATAGTTGGCGCAACAATTTTTGGGGGGAGTTGAGGGTGTGTCATGAGTTAGGGACAAACATTTGGAGTAGATACGTTTAGTTTATCCAGTGGTAAAGAAACTGGGACAGAATCAATCAAAATATAAGGTTATTTATTATTTATTAAAAAATTGTCTTTCATTTAATGAAACAGAATTTATATTTGTATTAGTCATGATTTTAACATTTTACCATTGTTTTGTTCAGTTCATACATAAAGTTTTTACTGTAGGTTATGAAAAAAACTGACATATTTCTTTTCCAGAGCCTATTTAAATATCACTGTAGGAGTCATGTTATAATCGATTTGCCAACCTAAGGACGCGCCTCCAAGGCAAGCAAACTTGTACCTAATTTTTACGTCGAAAGGGACATAGTATCATGCGCTAGGGTCTGAAAGAAACGTACAATCCGACTATAAAATCGTCGTAAACGTCTCTATTAAACTCTCCTGCTGGCATACTAATCATCACCAACTAATTCCCGGAACGGTTTTATTAGAGAAACTTATGTTTTATACCCCATTATGCCTGAACGGAACAATAACCTATTACTATATGGCACAATCCATAAGGCTAATGGTCTATACTTCCCATAGCGCTGCTGGTATGTGTGCGAGGTACTACGGTGTTATGGCCTATGTCCCTCGTTCTTTGAAGTCAAACAAACGCATTTGTGGTCTTTGTACGGGGATAAAGGCGAAAAGGACGGTTTCAGACAAGTGTAAAAGTCTGATAGTGGTCACAAAATTGGTTATCAATTGAATAGTTTACATATAAACAAAATGGAAATAATATATGAAATATATCTAACAGACCATTATTTTGTAGTACTATTAATACACTTGAATTATAGTAAAGATGAGAAGAAAAATACTTCAAATTTAAAAACGATCAATTATGGGAATTTGAAACATTTGTTGTCACGAGCAAATTGGGATAATATCCAATCAATTGAAGATATAGAGGAATTATATTTATTATTATTAAATACATTTAATATTGCCTCAACTTCAACAAAAACTCTAGCAAAAAACTGTACACAAATGGAATTTGCCAACTAATTAGAATATATTAAAAATATATGTTTTCCTGTGTTAAATAAGGTAATAAAGAAAACGATAAATCAACATTATGGGATTAAGAATTTTAGAGTTATTAGAGGAACTAGAATGTTATAAATGAAGTTATAGAAAAGAAGTAGTCATAGTTCTTTGGCAAAATTATTAAAAATTGGGCTAAATAATTTTCACCATCTATTGCATACCTACCTTCCTGTTANTATTTTAGTAAAATTTTGTTTTTAAATTTTAAGTGTTTTCTATAAAACAATGCCCTCTTGGGCATCGATAACTGTTAAATATCTGTAGTTCTTTCATATGCTCCGTCGGCATTGTATCTTAGATACACAAATTTTATTATTGTTGTTATTCTAGAAGGCGTGTGTCTAGTTAGATATATCAAAAAATGTTTGTATATCAAATATTGAACAAGTTGTTAAATTGGAATAAAACGAGTATAGCAAAGTGTGGCTCTTTTATTTTAACATGGTAGCAGAGCGTGGTTGTTCTTAAGAGGTAAAAAGAGCCGTTAAAGAAAAACGTAAAAGATAGAAAGAAAAAAACAGGTGCGGAAGGTGTGGAACGTTGAGTCGAACACAAAAATGGCCGAAAAGCGCGAAGACTCATGTAATTTGCCAATATTTGACGGTGTAGATTGGGGAAAATGGAAATTCCGTCTGTTGTTAGTTTTAGAAAGCAAAAATGTCAAAAATGTCATTGAGAGACCCATGCCGCAAGAAGAGGGAACAGCGAAAGAAAATTGGAAGAAAAACGATGTCAAAGCGAGATCTATAATTGTACAGGGCGTATCAAATTCGCAGTTGGAGCTAATAATTAACGAAACAACGGCAATAGACATAAGTAAGTTAAACTCTGTTTATGAACCCTCCTCTACTGCTTTAAAGTTATTAACGAAGAGAAAGTTACTAAGCCTTAAAATGCAGCCAAGTGATGACCCCAAACAATTTATCACCAAATTCGAGCAGTATATAAATGATTTGAGAAGTGCTGGAGAGATATTATCGGAAGATGATCGACTTAATTATTTGCTGCTCACTCTTCCAGAAAATTTCAATCATATTATTGATATCGTCGATGCTTTGCCTGAAAATCAAAGAACTGTAGAATATATAAAGTCAAAACTGCTTATTGATTTCAAGAAAAGTAATCCAGAAAGAAATGAACCTAATAGTTATGCTTTCAGTTCACACCATTCCAGAAATAAAAATATGAGTCAGATGAGAAATAGAGATGATATAGACAACAGAAGATGTTATGGGTGCGGTAAAATAGGCCATATGAAGAAAGATTGCCGAAATTCATACAACTACTATCGCAGAAGTCAAGGTGATCGACACATTCAAAGTCAGAGTTTCAGAGGCAACGTTCGAGGCAACCATCAAGGTAATAATTGGCAGCGGCAGCGACGCCCCGCTAGTAGTAACCATCAAGGACACACAGCAGAAGCCAGAGACGAAGAAGATTCTAGCAGTAATACTTTCCTGGTGTCAGTGATGTTATCAGAAAAAAGAGACGAATGTAGGTATGATGATGAAAATTGCATTACATGGCTTTTAGATAGCGGATGTTCAGACCATATTGTAAATAACGACAAGTACTTTAATGAAATTAAAATGTTAGATAGGCCCATAAACATTAAAGTAGGTGATGGTTATCTAATTAAAGCTTTAGCTATAGGAACAATATTTGTAAAATTTAAAATAGATAAAAATGAAATTGAAATACGAATAACAAACTGTTATTTTGCACCTGAAATGTCAAAAAATTTATTAAGTATGTCAAAAATAACTAATAATGGAAACAAAATATGGGCTGAAGATAATATTCTCAACATTTTTAATAATAAAAATGAAGTTATAGCAGTAGCTAATAAGAAAAGAAACTTGTATGAATTAACCGGTATTATAGTTAAAGATTTTAAAGTGGAAACAAATGTATCGAGCATGATCTCCGAAAAAGAAAATTGGCATAGAAAACTAGGTCACGTTAATTTTAAAAATTTATCAAAAATGTGTAAAAATCAAATAGTTGATGGATTACCAACGGTTCTTGAAAATATTCATTTAGATTGTGAGATATGTTTATATGGTAAATTAATTTACATAATTCTGTATGTCGACGATTTGCTAATATGTAGCCCTGATTTTGACTGTCTAAAATTAACAAAACATTGTTTAAGTGAAAAATTCGAAATGAAAGATTTTGGAGAAGTAAAAACTTATCTCGGAATTGATATTGAGTATGACCAAGAAAAAAGATTAATGAATTTAAATCAAACTAAATATATTGAATCTTGTGTACAAAAGTATAATTTAACCGAATGTAGAAGTCATCAAACGCCAATTGAAGTGAATTTAAAACTAGAACCTGCCGTAATATGCGATACTGATGTTAAATATAGAAATATAATAGGATCTTTACTGTATATTAGTCAAGGAACCCGTCCAGATATAGCGTATGCTGTAAATTATCTAAGTGGTTTTCAAAATTGTTATTCAAAAACTCATTACAAATATGCTCTTAGAGTTCTAAAATATCTCTACACAACAAAAGATTTAAAACTATGTTTTACTGGTTCATGTGACATTCCCGTTGACTGTTTCGTTGACGCAGACTGGGCAGGCGATATAATTGACCGAAAATCTCGAAGTGGAATTCTGATTAGAGTTTTAGGTAATCCAGTTCTTTGGATTTCACGAAAACAGAAAGTAGTGACACGTTCATCTTGTCATGCTGAATATATATCTTTAGCCGAAGCTGTTGATGAAATTATTTTCTTGAGTAGCATAGTTAAAAATTTGTCCATTAAAATAAATAATCCTATTGCAATATTTGAGGACAATTCAGCTGCAAAACATTTAGCTGTAAACGGAAATTTCTCTAAAAATAGTAAACATATAGATGTGAGTTACCATTATGTACATGATTATGTCAACAAAAATGTTATTAGTGTTGTTAAGATCTCTTCAGAAGATCAAATAGCCGATGTCTTCACGAAAGCATTAGGGACAATTAGATTTGCAAAATTAAGAAGTTTATTGAAAGTTGAGTAAACCTTTTTTTATTATTCATGTGTGTACTAGTAATAGTAATTATGTAAACTGTAGATGATGAAGATTATGAAAGAAAGGAGGTGTGTTAAATATCTGTAGTTCTTTCATATGCTCCGTCGGCATTGTATCTTAGATACACAGATTTTATTATTGTTGTTATTCTAGAAGGCGTGTGTCTATAGTTAGATATATCAAAAAATGTTTGTATATCAAATATTGAACAAGTTGTTAAATTGGAATAAAACGAGTATAGCAAAGTGTGGCTCTTTTATTTTAACACTTCCCATAAAATCTGTTTCAACCAAAACATTTTTGTTAGTCCAGTAATGAGAAAGAAATAATAACACATGTAAATTCCAGAAAAAATAATTCCGTGTCAAGTGAGATTAATGTAACTATTAAATTTACAAAATGGGCACTAAATTCCTATTGAAACCATAAAAATTATTAATTTAAGGTTTTTAACAAATGTGATTTATAGCGAATGGAAATCATCTATGGTAACTCCAAGTTATAAAAATGGTCACAGCTGTATCTCCTACAAAAAAAAAACTAAAATGATGTTGTTTGGGCCTTTGGAAAATGAAAAAATCAATTTGGTTTTAGATATAACAAACACAGTATTTATCATGACAAATTATGACAAAAATTACATGATAGAAGGTTTGATTTATTAAAGAGTTATCTAAAAAATCGAATGTAAAAAATTTGAGTTAATAAAAAGAAACCAAAGGATTGAAAATAGAAACAGGTGTCACATAAGGCACTGTTCTAGGGCCTATAAATTTTTTTATAGGTATATATTAGTGAATTTGCAAATTTGGCGGCATGATTTCTTTACGGTGATTATGATACTGCTATCATATTTCGTGGACACGCAAATAAAAATAAAGAGGGAAAATATTTTTATTTTTCATTTTACGAGAAAAAGGCCATCTTAATTAAAATTGCTACTTGTCTCTAAAATGCGGTTGGCATGGTAAAGAAAATTGTTCAAGAATAAACTGCCTTTGTTTTTAACAATACAGAAATACGTTATTAAGAAAAGCTGATTAAAATTGAAATTTATATTACAGTTTCTATTTGTGTATGAATAGGCATACTTTGATAGAAACGGACAATTCGTTCATTTTACGAGAAAAAAGCATTCTTGATTAAAATTTTTGATTATCTTTAAATTTCGGTTGGCATGGAGACAAAAAAGTTTGACAAAAACCGTCATAATGAATAGTGATATGGATTTTGAGTAGGTAATAGTGACATTTATTCTGAATCTGTTTGCGTTGTAGCAAAAAATTTATTTATTATGTTTTGGCAAAATTACTAAATAAAGTTCTTCATGCCAATTATATTTGAATGCAAAAGGCAGTTTACTCTTGAACAATTTTTATATTTACCGATTTTTTGATCACCTCGTATATGCAAGATGAACGTTCTCCATGCCAACCGCATTTTGAAGACAAGCAATTTTATTCAAGAAAGCCTTTTTCTCGTAAAATGAACAATAAAAATGTTTTACTCTCCGTTTGTATCAGAGCAGGCTGATTCATATACAAATTGAAATTATAATATAAATTTCAATTCTAAGCAACTTTCTCTAATAACATATTGTTATAAACAAAGGCAGTTTATTCTCGAACGATTTTTATATTTACCGGTTTTCTAATCACCCTGTACACGCAATATGAAAGTTTTTCATACCAACAGCAATTTAAAGACAAGCAAAAATTTTAATCACGAATGCCTTTTTCTCATAAAATGAAAAATAAAAATAGTTTCCCTCTTTTCCACTCTTACCGTGGACATACTGTATAACAAAGTTAATTTAACGAAATATCCGGGCAAAATATTGCGTTAAAAATATTGTTTTATAAAAACATTAGGTTGACCTATAAACAAACATATGTTTTTGATATTAGAGACCTGTATTATTACGTGTACAGCTCACTAATTTGTAGTGTAAAAATAAAACAATGTTATATATTGTTTTTACACAACCATCCAACATGGACTATAACAAACAATGCCATTCAGATAACATTAATTAAACTATCACTTCTCCAAAGACATTTATTTTAATGTTTCAAGATATTTTCATTTAATTCCTGCTTCAGTTGAAAAATATATGAATTAAAAAAT
Organism: Anoplophora glabripennis; assembly: GCF_000390285.2. NCBI lineage: Eukaryota > Metazoa > Arthropoda > Insecta > Coleoptera > Cerambycidae > Anoplophora > Anoplophora glabripennis. The sequence goes on along the minus strand of NW_019416743.1, from coordinate 98,863 downwards.
AAATAAGTATAAGACATTAATTGTATCACTATTAATTGAACATTATATAAAACTTGAATAAATAACGAGTAATTTATGAAATATGTAGATATTTGCTGTCTTTAAAAATAGTTAATTTGGATCTACTATTGGCTATATAGAGAACGAAAACATTTAGAGACAGGCTGATTTTTGGTCTAGCTGTTTCTGATCTCAAAATTCTAAAGCGGATTTTATAAAAATGTTTTGTATGATATACACCTCGAAAATATGGCGAAAAACTTTTTAATATTTTGTTTTATTAATTTTATTACAATACCACTAAATAAATGATATTGAACAATACAACTTGTTAACTGTTAAGCATTGTAGTACAGAAAAAATACTGATTCAGCTAGCCCTGGTTGCTATTGTATAAAATACAAGCTTCCCTTTACATGAAAGTTTCAGAAAAGCTGCCGTCAGTTCAGAAATTTATAGAATTGTAACAGACCATAGTCTTGTTATGTTTTATTTTTAATATATACTGCGTACGGAACCTACTGCCTAACGGCTAAGAAATTCCTTTTCTACACAAACATTTTGTTTCAATCGTTGATGAGTGTAGTTCCTAGACCGATGCTTTGGGCGCCGGATGTCCAAGCTTCCTTATAAGCAGTATAAATAATGACAGGTACAATTTCTTACCTTAGCAGGTCCATTAATTGGTTGTGTAGGAGATAGTAATTGACTGATTACCGAGATCGGATGACAAGCGAACTTGGAACAAGCTGTGATAAGTTGTGCAATTCCAACAATTAATTATCGTACAGTTCGTAAGGCTAACGGAAGATGAGTAAAAAAAACTGTGAGGAATGTGTTGGCGCAGTTACGCAACCGGACGGATATGCTGATTTACCAAAAATCCACCTTGGTTAGAACCTCTACATAATCTTGTCAATGATTTAGCAATACAGAGTATCAACCGACCTAAATATACCATTAATTAGGAGGAAGAAAGCTCAGGCAAAGTCTTAAACACGGCATAGCCACCCTTAAATCGTATACCTGCCACATAATTAGAGAAGTCGAGTCATGGGCGATACCATCGATGCTTTATTAGAGACAAGTGATCGCAATCACACCTAAGCCAACTCGGTAATGGTATCCATTCGTCTCATATGCCTTAATCAAGTGGTGGTGTGTGGCAAGTACCAGTAGCCAGAGCTTATCAGTCACGTTTTGTTACCATCCAAATTTGAACGTTGAAGGAATCCTGAACTGAAGTAAAATTAAATAAAAAAAATAGATAAATTTGGAATGAATACACTGAAGATGAATTTTTCGAGACAAAACGTCAGAATCTGGCTCGAACCGAGGCAGTACAGTATTGGGGGTCATGAGGGCTTGCAAAAAAATATAATAAGATTTCCAGGGTCGTATTTAAAAAAATGATGTTGATGATGGTCCTGCAGAGACGAAACGTTACATATAAAAATTGATTATGCCATTCGATAGAGGGAAAAAATTGGCCATGAGAAAGTGTTCTTCTTCTTTCAATGTCACCTCAAACAAGGCTGAAATGAAACAAAAACTAATTTCTAAAATTTCGGTTTTTTTTTCAAATGTTTCTAGAACTAATCATGTTGATTTGGTCCCCTGATTACGCAACTTTGCCCCCATTTAGGCTAGTTTGTATCTCTTACCGTTTCTGAGATTCCTGTAGTGAGAAGCGATTTGTATATGTTTGTATAAATTATAACATTTTCTTAATTCAAATGATCTTAAATATTGGCTTAACATTCCATTGCTAGCATCAATATTTTTTTGTTTTAAAAGTTATAGGTTATTTTAGTTTGTTTTATTTCCAATATTCTTGAAAGTTCGCAACAGGAAAACTGTTATGAAGTCTGTTTAAATAATTTAGGAAGCAGGTCAACAATTAATTTTGAATTAGAATTGTGTTGTGTGATTGTTGCAGTTAATATTTTCCAGAATTCAAGTGTTTCTTTCTCTATCCCACCAGCACTGAACTTCTTCTTCCAGTATCACCACAGACCCCATTGCTGAAGATTTTTCACAAGAACTACCGCTAGTACCCATGTAATCTCTATAGTAATTTTTGGATATGCGGTTATAAATGAATGTAAGGGAGACGACAAAGCACTTGGTGTTGGTGCTCATATTTTTTAGCCAGCGAACCAACTTACATTTTGTACTAAGCTTAGTTACTTTACCACTCCTATATGTCAGTTTTCTTGGAGTCAATGTTGGGACTCTTCAGGGTAGTGCTGTGATATTTTCCATGACAATATTGGAAGGGTCTTCTGAAATGATGTACAGCTGATATTCACACAAATGCAGGAAATTGCTTTGATTTATTTCTCCATGATAATTTTGAAGAAAACACCAATCCAGCATGGAGTATAATATACTTTTAATCATCTATTAATAGTAAATATGCCTTGCACCATCAACTTAGGTATTTTTCACACTTCTAATACCGGAATCTTGTCAGGAACGACCAACAGCACCGTTAAAGATCCACTTTTCATCAAGGAAAGCAAACTAACGTATGCCACTCTTTTTAATCCTAATCATTAGATATACAGGATAGCTTAATAATGAATACATTGTTCATGTACAAAATATACACGCTTCATGAAAATGGTAAGTAGCTAAATTAGTCCACGAAGTGGATCACCCTTACAATAATTGAAACAAATTAATTTAAGAAATCCCTAACTCTGGTTCATTCCATTTTTATATTTGAGCGTTCCAGCACTGGCAAATTGCGAGATAATTATTAAGTGGCACCCTGTATATACTGCGTGTTTTCCCTCTGCCCGGACTTGGCGATGGGCCTAAAAAACTCATGTCATCGTTACAAAACATCGATGACTTATTGAATTTCTCGGAAGCCACATGGAATACCTTGTAAATCAGTGGGACGTACAAGCATTCGACGTTGTTTCTGCAGTGCCTCACGTTTGCTTTATATATTTATGTCGTCAACTGCGGACAGGTTATTTTTATTGTATTTTAAAAAGTGTCGGAGGAAGTTAATTTATGTCAGCGAGTTATATCGCAAATCGCCGTATCCGTTAATGATTAATAGAGCAGAATAGTTGGTCTTAAGGAGATGCTTGTCTACGGAGTCCAGTTAGTATCGAGTATAATCGATACCTGCCCAGGTTGATTAAGATGTGGGTCGCGAAAAACAGAAGTTTTTTTTTATAAAATAGAACAGCTTTCCGATAGAGATCATCGACGTGCTTTTTTGAACACCTAGTTGGTACATAGAATAAAAACCTGACGTAAATATAATAAAATAATAAATTAATTAATAAAAATTGGAAGTTATAATGGTAATGGATGTATCACTGTCGATTACGTGATATTCAGTGCATTACCAATGTCGTTGACAAAGCATTTGTGAACCAGCAATTTTACTCAGTTGTTGGCATTTTGATCTCACTCAGTCAATGTCTTTGGATAGAGAAGTGCTGTGAAGGAAAGGAAATAGACACAAAGTATATAAATTTGGTGGTTCAAGATGTCATACTTAAAAAAATACTTTGAATCCGGCTGTAATATATAGAGTGTAACAACTAAATTCTACAGGTTTCTGAAAAGGATTTGCTATCAAAGCCTGAACATGTCCCACATGTTTCACGGTACGGTAATCGCGGGTACTGCGGCTCGAGTTTTCCTCGACGGTTTTTCTCATTCACAACCTTGGTACTTGATTTACTCTTGATTCTTGATTTGAAAACAACGTAAATCAAGTTGTAGTTGACGACAGCAAGCAAAATACGTCAAGGCTAGCACCGTACAAATAACACTGAACTTGTCCAAGTTACAACATTGTACACAATTAATAATTTGTTTAAATGTGGCGATACAGGGTCGGCCCAAGTTTCGCGTAATAATTCTTCATTAATCTTATTTAATGATCTAATTATTGTCTGATTTTAATAAACAAATTGAATATCCAAGTAAAGAGCACAGGTCTGCCTATCAATAAGCGAAAAACAAAAAGAATCATACCAACATGTGCATTAATGAACCAGTTAATTTTAGTCTAATTAAATTTGATATATGTGAGATTGTGAAAAACGTATGACATCGACAATTTATCACTTTTAAATAAAGTGGCGTGTAATAGAAAAAGCTTAAAAGGTAATTCCTCTTACATTTTTTTTGTAGACGAATGAATGTGCAGGTGAATTGTGGACGCTATTTCCACATCTGCTGCAATATTATACACTTCCTTTTATAATAATTTTTATTTTGTGCCTAATTGCGTATCAGGTAATTTAAAACTTATTAATCATCATCACAGTTAATTAATATAAAAGGTGCCAATAATTTTTGCATTTGTTTTGTTTCTACTTTCTTGCAGTTGTTACGTTAATGTATTCCAATAAAAAATAAATATGATGCCTAATTCTTTTTTCGAGTTCTCTGAAAAAATATTTGTCGCCAGTTTATGTGCTGGCTTGATGACTACAATTATTTACAATGTCTAAGGTCTAGACTCACCACTTCTTGTAAACAGGAAGTGCAAAAATTGACAGTTACGAATAGCGCTCATGCCTGCCTATACGCTGATTTATAAACGCTATAAGTCTCCTAACTTAAATTAATTAATAATCGATATAATAGTTACCTTATCGTAGCAACTATTCGGGTAGTTATTAGTTACTATAAATATGTCGGTTGACAAGTTGTTAATATCGTTACGTATAATAATTAGCGAGACTCAGAAGCAGAGCGTGACAAATTAAGATTGTTGGAAAAACTGAACTGGGGCCATAAATAAACAAATAGAAACTCATGTGGGAAATCGATATTTTTTGTTTATCGCTGTTCCTATTAAGGCCGTTTTTGCCGGGAGAAAGCTTATTCCCTCTGCGACATTTCACTTAATTATCTACGTATGTGTATGATTACTTTTTAGATTTTTTATTAAAACTGCAATTATGATGCAAATAGTGCAGCATTCCGCAATAGCTGTTCTTCAAAACTAATAATTGGAATAAACAAAGACTCAAAAGCAGTTTGAATGTGTTTTTGGATAAGAGAGAGTCTAAATTTAGATTGTCGTATAATACAGGGTGTTTTCGAAAGCGGAGTTTTAATTTTAAGAAGCTGTAGCTGTTTTACGAAAAATTATTTTTAGTGTTTTGACATTTTGACTTTTTTATTGAGAAGTTCTTCTATCTTTACCAAAATGGCACACAGATACGATAATAATGAACTTGCAAACGTGATTTTAATTTAACGTTTTCTGAATTATATTGTTTAGGTATTAAAAATCTTCATTTTTACTAACGTCTTGCATTTTTTCAATATAAAATGATAATTTTAATGTACCAACAAAAACTGGTGTGATTTTCAAGGAGACGTAAGTAAATGGAATAAAATTTACTTTCGATTTTGGTCAGGACCGTAACACACAATTATTGTTGGATATTGGAGAATTAAAACATACAGGGCGTTGCAGAAATTGGTGCATAAAGAAGTGAAGAAATAAAGAAGAAAAGTGAAGATCAGATGAAAATCTAATACAATATTTTACATGACATTTAAATATTCCTAAGACTATTTTTAAATGTGTTTTATTGTGTTATTTAAAATATTGTTTTGAAAGTCTGAGTGTAATAGTGTAGTTCTTTTGTCACTCTTATTTTCTGTATTGTCTTGCTTTATTATTTTTTGTGACAAAGCTGGTTGGAGCAGCGTTTTTCACAAAACTCTCGCTGGGATAAATAAAGGCTTTTATTACTATTAAAAAAGTGGTAATAGATAAGACAATTTTTTCTATATGCAGTAGGGTGGCCCAAAAAAAACAATATTTTTCTTTGATGTCTCTTGTGAAAATATGTTAGTTTATCATGTTTTAAGAGCGGTCTCAAAAAATCTGCTCTAAAAATTTTTTTTCAAAGGTCGCTCCATATTTTTAAAAATATCCAAAATTGTCAAAAATAGATTTTTTTTTAAATTTTTTTCTCGTTATTTGATCATTTTCTAGGTTGAAAAAAGTCTCGATTCAGAAAATTTCAAATCGATATTTTAATTTCTAAAGGTGTACCTAAAATGTTTTTGACCGACCTCTAAAAATAAATATCAACGAATTAATATTTTTTTTTATTGAATTTGATGAACAAAAGAATAGAAATAAATCACGAGACACTTAAAAAGTTCTCGAGGCAAAATTTACTACCGCACTGTGAGTATCAAATATTTATAATTTTTTAAAATTTAAGTGTCTCGTGATTTATTTCTATTCTTTTGTTCATCAAATTCAATAAAAAAAAATATTAGTTCGATGATATTTATTTTTTAGAGGTCGCTCGAAAACACAGGTACACTACTTTGAAAGTTAAAATAATTATGAGTGACCTTTAGAAATTAAAATATCGATTTGAAATTTTCAGAATCCAGATTTTTTTCAACCTAGAAAATGATAAAACAACGAGAAAAAAATTAAAAAAAAATATATATTTTTGACGATATTGAAAATTTAAAAAAAATCTTGAGCGACAAAAAAAATTTTTTTGAGCTGATTTTTTGAGGGGGCTCTTAAAACATGATAAACTAACATATTTTTACAAGAGACACGAAAAAAAATATTTCTTTTTTTTTGCCACCCTAATATACAGCCATTTATTTATTTTTGAAATATAAGAACTGAAAAATGATATTGTAGAATCAAATTTAAACTCTATCTTTTTCAAAACAATGTTTTGCAGTGAAATTTAGTACAAATAAGTTTTTTATCACAAAAAATGTTTACACAAAAAATATTTAAATCGCGAATGGACACGTATTCCTTGATGTACAGGGTGGAAATAACATTTCCAATTTAATTTCTTTGAATATTCGTAATTTATTAAAGAAGCAAAGCACTAAGATAAATTTATCTAAATTGATTTATTTTCATCCAATGAAATTACACTTGAAGTATTGCCCATTCCTTTGCAGACACTTTGTATATTAAGAAATAGAATTTGGTTGATTTTGGAACAGTCAGCTCAAAACCAAAAGACACGAGGTCCAGAGGAAAAAATTGTTTTATTTTTGATGTTCTACCAGCAACTAAATTTATTGTACTCACTTCAGCAATACCCTGTATATTATAGAAGCAGTCGGTTATATTGTAGCGCATTTACCTTCTTGTTAAATTTGATTAAATCATTAAAAAAATTGAAGGTACGTCCGATGATTCCAGAAATATCCCGAAATACTGACAATCTTTCTACTTTTCTTATTTCTTCAAATTTTTTTTTTTTTTAACTGATGGTAGTATATCGAACTTTCGTACGTGAATATAAGGCAATAATTTCTATTAGTAGGAAAATTAAAAAAATTTCAAGGCCTACTAGATTCTAGTGTCATAGTCAACTTTTCCGATTTTCTTGCGGGAGAGAATTTTTGCTTCAAATGGAGAATCATATTACCTGAAATAGTCAACGTTTCGATTCTATTTGAAATCTTCAAAGCTATAAATACAAATAAAAATATAAGAATATACTTGTAGAACATGATATAAAAAAATAAATAAAATTAAAGCGATATTTATAACATTTTTATAAAAACATTTTACAATACCTATTTTAAAACCCAAACATATAAAATAATATATGTAATATAAAATTATTAACTAAATACACAATAAAAAATAAGGGTCAAAAATATTTCTAAAAGAAGAAAAAAATAACAACTTTACTTAATGAAAAAATAAAACTACCGTCATATAATTAAAATAATTCATCATACAAATGAATTGATTTAAAGAAAATATTAGATTACTTTTCAAAATAAATATTGAAATATGCATTTAAATCTGGAGCTACTAATTTTTATTAAAACTAAACTAGAAGACGTTGATAATTTACTGGGTGGTACCATTTGATTTTGTTAATATTGTAGAAAATATCAATCGATTTATGATTAAAATAAAAATCATAATAAAATTGCCATTTTTCGAATTCTCACGAGAATTTCGCCAACTCCTCGCCGATACCCCCAGCAAATAAAACAAAACAATCGTCCAGAACTGAACATTATTGCATGCGAGCTGTTAAATCAGCAGTTAATATCTCCAATGGCAATTAATGTAGCCAGTAATTGCAGTAGGTAGCGACCTTATTATTTATGTCCGCATATCGGCGCAGTGTGTGTGTTGTGCACTTATTTGTACTTCTTAGCTGTGTGTGTGGTGATAATTTAGTGTAATTGCTCTCCCGCTGCAACTCGACAAATTGCAGTAGGCAATAATCCGACCAAATGTTAACGCAGACCAGGGCCGGACCAGGTGGAACTGTCCATATGGAATTACACTGCACCAAAAAAATAAAGACTAGTGTATCCTATAGTACTTTGACCCTTTGAATTCGAAGTCAGAAGTTCCGGATCAGTTCGTGTTTTGACTCCAACATCAAGACACTCTTCTAGAAAGTGGTTTTGCGTAGCTTCATAACTCCGTAACTTCGTAACACCATAACCTGAGTTGTACGAGAATGTAGAGCCATGAAACTACATGAGTGTGACTTTCGTAATATTCTTACCTAGCCTAAGGTTTTTTTTTTTTTTCATTGGTGTTGGCAACTGTGAATATAGTGTGGAAAGGTGTAAATTAGTAGTATTAAGGGAAGAGAAACCTTCAAAAGGGCCCCTACATGAAGTCTTTCCATTGTGTAGGGGTCTGTGGGCCTCTTACCCACTAAAACCTCTCCCCATTTTTCTGTTCGGACTGTTTAGCACATTCCATCAAGAGAGGAATGCCATCTTACTTTCATCTGAATCTTCTTTCATCACTTTCCTCTATTCTCATTACTTCTTTCACATACCCCAATCTTCATTATTCCGGTAGTAACCTTGGTACCAAATTCTCGGCAGTTAATGACAGAGAACCACATATTCACCACTTGACGTTGTACTGCCCATTTTGGATGGTGCAGCATAGTGTGTTCTGCCGTATCTATTTCATTGCAATAATCGCATACATCGTTATCGACCTTACCTACATTTTTAAGAATGACTATGTCTACTCAATATCTGTGTCAGATAGAAATCCATGGTTTCATCTTTCCTCAGCGTCCACACATTTCTTATTAGGATTTTTTCCAGCGGCCTTTCTTCCCGGTGTCCAATTCTGCTTACCACCTGTCCATCGTTTTATCATGTTCTACCTTTTTGGCTTCCTCCATCAGAAGCTGGCTGTCCTTTCTTTAGCTGCCGCTGCCGCTTCCCCTGATACCATTCTGTTTGCACAGCATACTCTCAGCAGCATTTTTCTTGTATGAGGTAGATATCTTAAAAGAATGGCTTCCATTTTTCCCGTACCATCTCAAGTCCATTCTCTCCCAACCATTCTCTCAGCAAAGTTTCATTGGCCTTGTACTCCAGTTCTACAACAGTTTCATCCGTAGTTACCATTACTAAGTCATCCGCTAGACACACTGATCTGACCCCGTCCATGTTGAGTATTCCATCATACATCGCGTTTCAAAGTGTAGGACCAAGCACGGATCTCTGCGGAACCCCGACATATGTTTAATTTAACCTAACCTCACCCTCGATGTGCCAGGATATGTAACTATGAAACTGTTCGGAACTGAATCAGTAGTAACTCTGAAATTTTTTAATCAGGAGCATTCAAGCTCCTGTAGACAAGTAACCTGTAGCATATACATTTACCGGAGATTGTGCCTCTTTATTTCTACAAATAATAGGTTATGGGGATATGGTGTTACGAAATTATAGAGTTATAGGATTATAGTACCTTGAGAATATGAATTCCAATGTTTTCCTAAAGACCGTCACTACCAAGTCAGTTTGAAATTTTGACCCATTTTCTAGAGGAGTTTCTTGATGTTGCGGTTCAAACATGAAGTGAAACGAGAAATTTGGCTTTGGATTCGAATTCAGTGGGTCAAAGTATTATGGAATACACTGGTCTGGTCCACGGTTTATTCCTTTATAGCACTGTATTATTGAAGATCTCACAGTTACGGAGTTTGAACTGCTAAGGGAAAACATCCAACAACATCCAACAATATTTATAAAAATTTTTGGAAATTTGGACAGTTAAATCAAGTGCAACTTTAAGCAGGAGACACTATATCAAAAACAGAGATATTAATATTCCTGTAACAGTATCAAACAATTCCTTTTACTCAATGACTTCCTCTGGTATTCTAGGCCAAGTTAAGATCACTAGTATATGAAAAGGAGTTGATGCCGAAATACATTCAAAAATTGATCCCTTAACAGTTTATCAGGCGGAAATATTGGATTCACGTATAACTTTGCTGTCTTTGAAGATATTTGTAGTAAAACATGATTTCTGGTATTAAAAAAAACAGATAGCTACAGTTCTACAATGTTCTTCGATAGTAGTGTTTTCCTGCAATATCATCAGTTAAGGACGGTATTTGATACCTTTTACTTTCCTAGATTTTTGGTAGTGGAAGAATTGTGCTGTATAAGGACTCACAGTAATTAAATTCTCGACGAGCAAGGAAAAGAAACTAAAACAACACATGTCATATTCGCCAGCTGATTAATTATTATTTATGTAAGAATTATTCAATGATTACAAGAGTTTTAATTAGGAATATCGATTGTGATCGATAATAGTAATACAGCAAATTTACTTAATTACATTCAATGCAACTCAACCTTTTTACGACTGCAACAACAATAAGCGACGTTATAATAGTTCCGTAATTGAGTCTGTTTTAATATTTATGAAAATTAGCAATATTCAACACCGGCATCTATTACTTCCTCGTAATAATCATCCATATCTGGGTTATTGTAATTCCATTATGCGCCCTTATGGTTTATAAAGTCTTAGAATTATTTTATTTTCTAATGCTTGCATATTCACAGCTGCAGAATTGCCTCACATCCTCTATACCGTTCTGGGGGAAAAAATAGAACCCACTTGGAATTACCACTGGCACTCAGATGCCTAGTTTTATCTAGGCGGCATGTACCGGCATGTTGTTTCTTATTTATTGATTATTATTTCCAGGGAAACTAGTTGGCTGTTTTGTAATAGTTTTAATAATTTCCATGGGGGTTATACGCAATTACACTGGAATATCTCAACTAAATTCTCGACGCTGACTTACCAATCAGGTAACATATGCCGTTGCCGGATAGATCAACCGTTCAATAGCATACGTGGGTCAGTCAATAGTTGTTACTTAATAATGACAATATCCTTTGATATAAAATATATTGGAGAATATCGTCTAGATCTAGAAGAACTAGGCTCTTTTACAGCCCTACAAAGGCTTGAATTCTTTGGTGATATTACCAATTGGCTGAAATTGTGGTAAATTATTGGTTTTGTGTTACTGACCAAAAGTTTCCGTAGTACTTGGATCCGAAAATCAATTATTTCTTACTTATAGTGGTCTGAGTCAGTTCTGCTGATGGTGGCTGCAAAGTAATATGAGTAAAATATTGCAATAAAAACAGTAACTTTTGTGAAATGTTTATTTGAAAAAATTTATCGGATGACTTCGAAAAGTTACTAAGTAACATTATTAAAACAAACAGCTTACAGTAAAAACTAATACTTCACACGGGAAATCACCATTGCAGTTACAATTCCAAATTCTAAAAATGGTATATCACGTACGTTTACAATTACTTCTCATCTGGGTTCTGTTTCTCACCTAGAAATTCTCAAGAAATATGTCAAGATTAGATTGTAAATTAATACTGAAATTTCACGCTTTTTTATGAGTTATCATAAACATGTTACGACCAACCAGTCGGCAAGTTCTAATAAGATTGAACAGTTTTTGTAACTAGAACATCCTGAAACATATACAGGCCATTCATTCCGAAGAACATCAGCAACGTTACTGGCTAATATAGGAGTTGATGTATTAGCAATCAAGAGACAAGGTGGGTGGAAATCAGCTACAATTGCACAATGTTATGTTGCTGAATGTTTAAGTAACAAAAATGAAATAGCCAATAGGATTCTTTACAATGATGCTTCAACTCCAGGTTCTAGTAGTACTTTGCATCATGCTGCTTTAATGGATCAGTCAGGTAATATTTAGCAAATTATTTTGTTTTGAGAAAAATGTGGCAATTAGTAAACGCGAAGGGAATAATTATCCAGATTTTATAAATGTTATTAAATGTAATAACGGTACAACTACTATAAATATTCGTTCATAATAATAATTAATTAAATGTAATGTTCATCAAATATTTCTATTTATTTGTTCATAAAATATGCATATGCAACTCGAATTCGCTTTTTTCCCTAGGAAGGTAAGTTACCTCACTTATCTCCTGTTGTCCATAGCAACTTCCACTTCTACGGTAAAATCCACTTACCTCCTTAAAAACAATGTACTAATAGTCTATTTACTATAGTGGGAGCAGATAAATATCTTTTCCGATAAACTGGCTGACATATTTGGCTATTCTATTTCCCCAAATTAGAGTTGGCCGTTTGTTTTTTGCCCACCTAGCGCTCTGTTTTCATGTCACATCAAGTGGATTGATGTAGTTCACCTAAAGCAGGTCAGTATCAGATGTCATTGACACAGATTTACAAACTTAACATAATGCTTTAAAAAATAATAATAAATAAGTTATTAGAAACTTGATTGTAGAACTTACACTACTGGAAAAAATTAAAGAAACAAAAAATTTTCATGAATTTCTAGTGATTTTGAAGCTATAAGTCTCTGGTTTCAAGATCTTTGGACAAACAAATTTTTTTAGCTACAGTTATCGAGCAATCAAAAGAAATACCTGCAGAAACAATTTTCCAAAAAAGGACCATAGACTGAAGAAATTTTTTTCAAACTGAATCAATACAAAGGTTATTTACTCAGTTCAATTTGATTTTTGAAAGATCTCTGTGTGACTATGGATTGCCAAGATATCGATTGTTGAATGAAAAGTAACATTTTTAATTGTCAATATTTCTATAAGAAATTATTGCATAGTAAATTCAAGTCTACAAAGACCTGTCATGGAACACAAAAATGGTTGATGCATCAAGTTGTCAATTTACAGGGTTATTGTGGGTACATTGAGGTGAAAAACTTTCTCTCAACATTAGTCTTTTCATAAATATTTGTAAATTAGCGTTAGATTTAAAAAACTGTAAAAAGTCATTTCTTGCACTTTTTTCAAAAAAATATATTGGGAAATTTTTTTTGATTCGATAACCGTAGCCCAAAAAAATTGTTTGTCTAAAGATCTTGAAACTAGCGATTTAAAGCTTCAAAATGCTTCTTTTTATATCGATTCGACCATATTTCTTACAGCCATTCCAATATCATGAAAATTTTTTATTTCTTTAATTTTGTCCAGTAGTGTATCAAATTAGGATGTATTTTTATTTATTTCTTATTATACAGGGTGATTCGCAATTTATCAAAAAAAATAAAAAATTGGGAATAGATACGGCATGAGAAATGGAGTCAATATCGTAAAACAAATTTTTGTAAAATCCTTATAGTTTCCGAGAAAAAAATTATTGAAGTTATAGTACCTTCAACCACTACATAGCTGGACAACTGTAGTCTCTAGCGTCATTCGCATAACGCGTGGAGAGCCACGTGGCCTTTGCGACTCCGAATGCTGAAATCCGTCGTTGGAATAGTGAATAGTGCTTACCTGTTATCTGTGGTGTTTACAACAGTTTTTTAGTAGTTAGTGTCAAAAATGGTTTGCGTGTATAGTGTCTCAGAGTTGATGGATATCGTTTTAATCTATGGTGAAGCAAGACAACATTTGTATTGTGGGTGAAGCATTTGTGTTATGGTGAAGCAAGACATCATTTGTGTTAGTTCGTAGCAAGTGATTAAGACAGACCCAAATGTGTTTACACGTTAGTGGATAAAATTTTGAACAATTGTTGTTGTAACATCGGGTAGGTCAAATGATTTTATTATTTAAAAACACAAATTAATTTTATTAATTAATAAAGGCAAAAGCATTTGAATTTGCCGATATAGAATAGGTGCTATAAAATTATATTTATTTCTTTCTTTACGAAAGTTTTTGTCCGTTTTTATCACACCGCCATGCCCGTCGCATTGTGCGAGGACAGGTTTTACAGTGGACCAGTTTCCAGTGCCGTGCAGAAGTGTATTTTTAAATCATTTTCGAACTGCCATTTTTGATTTTTTCTTTACAAAATTGTATTTGTAAGGGTTCCCTGTACATGCAGAATTTTTTTTTTTTGGATAAGTTCTTACATTTTATAAAACAGCCAAAGTCATTACTTAAAGCATAAATTAATTTTATTTACAATTAATTAGTAACTATGCCTATCGTAAGTCGCATACGTCGTAGCATACCAATATTAGGTACCTAGTTAATATTTAATAACTTATACAAAAAAATATAAGACTAAGATATACCTACAAATGACAAAAGCATCAGAGAAACATAAGCACAAAGATAACAATAATTGGAAAGAACAAAACCTCAATACTGATAAAAAAATTAGACCAGTGATTTGCTCCACTTGATTCTTATTCCTTACTCACCCTCGTATCCTGCGATACTTACCTGACGGTGTTGCTCCAAGGAAAAAATCAAACAGCACATGCCATAGATGACGAGTATGATGCATTGCTAAACAGAACATTATGGTAGCCGGGCACCGGGCACTGCAGAAGAAACGTCTGCTACCCGCTATTAAAACATTTTTAAAAACGTCGATTTACCCATCCAGAAGTTACCTACTACTGTTTCGCTCATGAGGGTACCGAGAATTAGATTATAGCGGTTCCAGTGAGCAGGGCATCTTACATTTATTTATTGTATTAGCGTGATATTTATTATGTGGGATAGGATAAAGCGGTAATGTTGCAGAGAGGGGTAATTACAATAAAGTACTTTATCTCGCTCCAAATAGACGACTCCTGCATCTGCTTTAGTTTTTTAATTGCCCGGAAGAAGCAGGCATCACCTGTTTGTGCTAAGTCAGTTAAACTAAAAACTGTTGCACGAACGTGTTTGGGAAGTAACATGTACTGCGTGTACCAAATATATTGTTCAGATTTCACCTATGTTCCGATTCCAAAACAAAAGCCTGTCACCAAAGCCACTCAGACAATGCCTGTTAAGATTCAAAATGTCCAGTTCAACCACCAGAGCTGCCCCCATAGCCAAGAACTACTCCATATACACCAAACCAGCGCAGATACTGTACCTAAATTAATCGCCGCGAATAGCCCAAACAAAATTCACAAAAATCGAGCCACAATCAATGGACAATATGATGAATTAATCCACAAACACAACCACACTCGACGACTTCAAGGGTCGTTGAAGTCCAGAGAGGCCAAAGGTAAGAAACAACACCGAAGATTCAATTCGAGAATCAGCGCAATCATCAGGACCTGTGATTGAACGTCGACTCTAATTCTCTGCAGTTATTTTACTTGTGCAATACGAAGTACAACTTTTTACATTCACTTCCATGTATGTGGCTTATTGTATGGAAAAAAGGTTGTATATTAAGTGTGCCAAATAAACTTTTTATATTCAACAATAAATTGTCACTAGCCAGGCTCAGATCTAGATCCTATAGGGCAAAGTTACAGGCAAAAACAGCAGATTGTACCCTACTCTCTAAAATCAAAAGTAGGACGAGATGCGACAGTAGAATGAAAAACGAAATTTTATTTAGCCAAAGATCTAACTGTTCTAAGTGAAAATTATGTTAGGGAATTTCCTTGGGTCTTAATATGGTCTGTGTTAGAATATCTAACGGATTCTACAAAAGGTTTATAACCCTACGACAAATCTTTAAAAATAGGTCGATATTTCGCTGCGCGCCAACCGACATGCCCGTTCAGTATTCATTTTATTCAATAAATAACATTCCTCAAGTTCTGCCGGACGGTTTGGCACATTCTCGACATGCAAACTTAGCAGGACAACTAGAGTCCTGCTGAATTCCTCAGATTCCCGGATGCTGTTCAGCTGCTCGACGGACGGCAGTTTTACGCGTCAAATAAAACGGGGCAAGACGCATTCCGAGATATCGAAAACAACATTCAAACCTACTTTTTATGTCAGCGCATTGAGGAGAACGGCCACATCCATATTTTATAGCGGAAAAGAAATAAATTAAGGATAAAAACAGCAATTATCTGAATATATTTCCTTCTCTTCCATTTAGAAACAGTAGAATATCGAAATTAATACTAAATGATATTGTTATTAATAGTTATTAAAATAACAATCGTAAACAGAATCATAAAAATAAATCTATTTCGAATTTATTAGATTGCATCTTAGAACTGCAGGTGCATTTTAATGCTGGATAGAACTTTAGTCCCCAGAGTAGTTGTTTCTCACAGTATTGTTAGTTAAAAATTATGCTTTCACATCATAACATGTGAAGAGAATGTATTTTTCTGTATATCATCAAGTCAGCACGATTCCATTGCTAACAAGTCCAGATAGTAACAGCCACGCAGATGTATTTGAACAGATTTTTTAAAGGCTTTCTATCAGACCTTCAATTAGCCATTAGCTTTAATTATCTTTAATTATATGGATATGTGTCGTGCAAAGGATACAAATCTGCTCTGTAATGTAACCTCAGGGTTTCCGCAGGGATCAAACTTAGGACCACTTTTATATATTTTGTATATTAATGATTTACGCGATGTAATAAATTGTTATAAATTCTTTTAGGTTGATAATAATTAATACTTTCGGCTTTAAATGACATGATTTAAGGTTGCAATGTGATGTGATGCGAATAATATCCGACAGTGATATTGGAAACAAACTCCACACATCTAAACATATAAAAATGTAAAATAATAGTTAGACAAGAAAGCGTACCCTGTAAAAAATCGGTGTGAGTGAAAGCAGTAATTGAGTACATTTTCACTGAATATTGCTCATTTTGATAGTTTTACTCATTTGTGATAATATTTCAACTAAAACTCACTCAAATATAGGTACTCGTTAAATTTTCCAGATAAACTCGTATTTGGTACACTTTTACCTAAATCGAAGTAAATGTCCTCATTATTGAATAACTCCAACCCGATTCTATGGTTGTCGTGCGTTGTCTTTGTCTATTCTCATGGTCCCTATTAGGTCATCTCGTGGCGTGATGTATGGCGTGTAGTNGCATTCTGCCAGGTATCCTTGATCTCTTATTTTTGTTATTAATAAAGCCCCAGAATTTATTTGGATCCAATGAAACACTAAGCTCTACTTCTCGAACATAAACGGAATAAGATATTTTAATTTGTTCCTTAATTAAAGCTCTTAAATTTCTAAATGTTTGCAAATAACTATCTAACTTATATTTCTTATAATTTTTGTGGGCTGAATTTTTTAATTGAATGTTTTTTATAATTTCATAAGTAAACCAAGGAGGAATCATCAGTACCTGTGATTGAACGGCGACTCTGATTCTCTGCAGTTATTTCACTTGTGCAATACAAAGTACAACTTTTTACATTCACTTTCATTGCATTGTATGTGGTTTATTTTACGGAAAAAAGCTTGTATATTATGTGTGCCAAATAAACTTTTTACATTCAACAATAAATTGTCACTAGCCAGGCTCAGATCTAGATCTTATAGCTAGGGCAAAGTTACAGGCAACTACAGCAGATCGTATCTCTAAAATCAAAAGTAGTTCGAGATGCGCCAGTAGAATGAAAAAGGACATTTTATTTAGCCAAAGATCTAACTGTTCTAAGTGAAAATTATGTTAGGGAATTCCCTTGGGCCTTAATATGGTCTGTGTTAGAATATTTAACGGATTCTACAAGAGGTTTATAACCCTACGACAAATCTTTAAAAATAGGTCGATATTTCGCTGCGCGCCAACCGACATGCCCGTTCAGTATTCATTTTATTCAATAAATAACATTCCTCAAGTTCTGCCGGACGGTTTGGCACATTCTCGACATGCAAACTTAGCAGGACAACTAGAGTCCTGCTGAATTCCTCAGATTCCCGGATGCTGTTCAGCTGCTCGACGGACGGCAGTTTTACGCGTCAAATAAAACGGGGCAAGACGCATTCCGAGATATCGAAAACAACATTCAAACCTACTTTTTATGTCAGCGCATTGAGGAGAACGGCCACATCCATATTTTATAGCGGAAAAGAAATAAATTAAGGATAAAAACAGCAATTATCTGAATATATTTCCTTCTCTTCCATTTAGAAACAGTAGAATATCGAAATTAATACTAAATGATATTGTTATTAATAGTTATTAAAATAACAATCGTAAACAGAATCATAAAAATAAATCTATTTCGAATTTATTAGATTGCATCTTAGAACTGCAGGTGCATTTTAATGCTGGATAGAACTTTAGTCCCCAGAGTAGTTGTTTCTCACAGTATTGTTAGTTAAAAATTATGCTTTCACATCATAACATGTGAAGAGAATGTATTTTTCTGTATATCATCAAGTCAGCACGATTCCATTGCTAACAAGTCCAGATAGTAACAGCCACGCAGATGTATTTGAACAGATTTTTTAAAGGCTTTCTATCAGACCTTCAATTAGCCATTAGCTTTAATTATCTTTAATTATATGGATATGTGTCGTGCAAAGGATACAAATCTGCTCTGTAATGTAACCTCAGGGTTTCCGCAGGGATCAAACTTAGGACCACTTTTATATATTTTGTATATTAATGATTTACGCGATGTAATAAATTGTTATAAATTCTTTTAGGTTGATAATAATTAATACTTTCGGCTTTAAATGACATGATTTAAGGTTGCAATGTGATGTGATGCGAATAATATCCGACAGTGATATTGGAAACAAACTCCACACATCTAAACATATAAAAATGTAAAATAATAGTTAGACAAGAAAGCGTACCCTGTAAAAAATCGGTGTGAGTGAAAGCAGTAATTGAGTACATTTTCACTCAATATTGCTCATTTTGATAGTTTTACTCATTTGTGATAATATTTCAATTAAAACTCACTCAAATATAGGTACTCGTTAAATTTTCCAGATAAACTCGTATTTGGTACACTTTTACCTAAATCGAAGTAAATGTCCTCATTATTGAATAACTCCAACCCGATTCTATGGTTGTCGTGCGTTGTCTTTGTCTATTCTCATGGTCCCTATTAGGTCATCTCGTGGCGTGATGTATGGCGTGTAGTGCTGGACAAGCACAACCGTTTATCCGGTTATTTTGGTGGCAACTGTGTTTAAATGCACTGGTTTGATTACAATATTATAAACAATAATATATTGAGTCTCGATTAATATTTGGTTAAATAAACGGATGGTTAGATTGTTACCTACACTTACATTCGTATCGGTAACGTACAATATAGGTTATGGCAATCTATTCGTCCAATCTGTTAACTGATTCTTTTAATCGAGACCTAAAATATTGTTTCTAAAACAGATCTATGTAGAAACCACTGTGGCAGCTTAGTAGTTTATGACTTTAATACAATGATATTTAAATTAAAATTTAAAGAGAATATAAATCAAGTGTGAATAAAAAATTATTCAATAATAGTTAAATTTAGAGAAAAAGTCAACTCTTCGTTGGTAAGTACTCAGAAAGAGTAAAAAGTCACTCACTTGATAGTTAAAAGAACTCGGATTTGAGTAAAATTCGACAAAATAAGAAAGGTTTTAAAGAAACGCAAAATAGAAGCCATCTTCAACACGGACAGGAAGATAGGCAATATGTTGCCATCAGCCAAAACACACATTCCTTTAGGAGACCAAGGAGTATATGAAGTACCCTGCGGAAACTGTGAAAAGACGTACATTGGACAAGCTAATAGAAGAATTCAAACCCGGAAAGAAGAACATCGGAATGCTGCCAAAAAAAAGAAAAAACTTCATCGTTAGCTCTCCATGCAAAAAAACACTGGCTACCAGATTGATTTCGAGAATACCAAGGTACTAGCAAGAATAGAGCATAGCATAGTATAGTGCAAATAGAATAATTAGAGGGGCAATCGAAATTGAAAAACGTCCTCAAAACCTCAACACAAGCGATGATACCCAAAGGTTGCCAACAGCTTGAAAATCTGTGGTGGAAACTAAGAAGATGAATAAACCCACGACACACAATTACTTAATAATAGTTAAATTTAGAGAACAAGTCAACTCTTAGTTGGTATATACTCAGAATAGAGTCAAAATTCACTCACTTGATACTTAAAAGATCTCGAATTTGAGTAAAACTCATTCACGTTGCAATAGTTTCACTCATAAAATTTTATTTGTACTACTACTACATACTAATAGAGTGGAAATTTCACTCAATCAGGGTTGAACAGAAATTGACACATTATTGAGTTTAATTGAGTGAAATTGAGTGAAATTTTTTTACAGTGTACATCAAATAAATTTGATTACACTATCGACAATAATAATTATGCTACCTTCATAAATATTTAGGTGTAGTTTTTGATCCAAAACTTACTTCAATGATCATATAGCATTAAAATCAACTGAAGTTATGAAGAGTTATAAAAAATTAGATACTTTTCAGCTTGACTAAATCAATTTTGTCGGCAAGCTTCAAATGTGCACTAGCAACGATACTCACCAAAGTAAAAGATAAACTTTTAATTTGAAGTAGATGTATTAGTTGTACCAACTTGAAACAATTATCTCAATCTACCAATGCACTCTATCATCTACTACCAGTATCTTATCGTGAACGATCCAGGATGTAACATTTGGTGGCAGTAACCCAGTGTCATATTGGCATTCCAAGTATATACTAGGCAGATGCCTAAACAACGCCAGCTTCGACGAATAAAAATTTCATAACTGATGGTATAATAATAAGGTGCAATCGTAGGGATCGTTAGAAAAACAGTTTTAAAGACTCATTTCCCTGTTTTTCTACAATTAAAACTATCTAATACGACAGTTACAAATACCTACTTTGAATAAAGATGACCCATATCGGCACAAAAGCTTCCTCGTTGCTATTTCGTTAAAACTCTACCAACAAGACCATCATTATACCAGCATAAGTCTACCTGATCTTAATTTTTATGCTGGGAGTATGCGCCTATAAAGTTAAATATATTTTTTCTACGTTCTGACGGTTTCTTCATGTATTATGCAACACTGGCCGTGTACGGACGTTGGAACTAGTCGATGCCAGCGACGGGCGATCTATTAAAATTTTTCCTTTACCCATGATGGTACTTATTTGTCATATCCTAGTTGCAGTGCAACGTACGAATAATAGAAGAATAAGGGAAACAGTCAACTCCTATGTTTAAGGAATTATGAACCCAATGGTCTCTACTGCAATAGTGTACGGGGTGATTGTTAAATGCGTTTTTGTTGACAACCACCGAAGATAATTAATTAAATTCTTAAAACGGCGTTATATCTTCAGTGGCTATTATCCACATATAGGATACAAAAATTAGTTATAAAATTGGCTATGTATATTTATAATAATAAATCCGGTTTTCTTACAAATTACAGTTATATTTATTATATTTATTTTTTTATATTTATAAAGGCTAGTGTTAGATACTCATAAAAGTGTTTACACACGTCCAAGAAAAAAGAAAAAAGTGGTAAATAACAATACGCATAATGATAGCAAGTAACTACTGTTATACAAATATACAGAAACAACATATAATTAAAATAAATAGGATAAACGACACACTAAGATTAATGGTAACATTCATATTCGAGTTCCATTACTGTCAATAAAATCGTCAAAACTATAAAAAGCATTTTTTATTAAGTATTTTTTTATTCTTGATTTAAAATTATTGTCATTAAGAATTTGAATTTGGTGAGGTATCATGTTAAAAAATTTGATGGCCCAATAATAATTAGTACCCGCGTTTTACCAAGTCTTAGAAATTTATTACATAAGTATATGCTCTTTCGGGTATTAGAAGAGTGAGTCTCACTTCTGATTTCAAAGTTATGTATATGTTTTTTGACATAAATAAAACACTGAAGTATATATGCACAGAGAACAGTTAGTATGTTCAACTTGGAAGACTGCTCTCTACAATCATCTCTAAAACCAAGGTCAGATATGATTCTAATAACTTTTCTCTGAAGAGTAAAAACTTTTTTCATAGAGACCCCGTACTAAAATAGTATATCTTATGATTGAATGGATATAGCCATGATAAATTATCAGCAAGCTTGATATTGAGACTCTTGGTTTGAGACTCTGAAGTAAATAAGTATATTTTGATATCTGGGATTAACATGTTGATCCCATGTCAGTTTAGGGTCAAGATGAACTCCCAAGAATTTTACATGTACTGGATTATCCCAGTTTTCCATATTCCGGAGACTAAAAATCATAGTTTCGGTCTTCGAAGTATTCAGTTGATTACTAGTAAACCAAGTTTCAACCGAAGCATGTTGGTCATAAGTTGATGTCATTAATTGTTCAAAGTTTAAGTTGGTTCTAGTTATCTAGTATCATCAGCAAAGAGTATACTTTTAGTATCATGAGGTAAACAATTAGGAAAATCATTAAGTCCGTCACAGTTATGTAGATTGCAGGAACAAATGACATTTTCATATTAATTTATAGACACAAACTCACCAATTTGTTTAGGGTTAAAAATTTATAACAGCTTATCTGAAGAAATTACATCGGCAAAGAACAACAAGTTATTTTTAATCGATAAATATTTTGTATCGATTTTTTTTTTGTTGATTTAGTATGCGTCATTTTTTTTTCTAAAAAATCTTATCAAATAGTCACACAATGTTCTTTGTACCGGAAATTATCTTTGGATATTGTAAATTATTTATTACCAATTAGTTGGGGCATGTATTAGATTAAATTAAGAAATTGATATATTTTTAATTAGTTTAAAACGTTTGAGGTAGAGAGAAACAAAATTAAAATTATTAAACATATTTCTTCATTTTCTTTCCTTTCTGTCTATTAAATATCAGCCGCGGCATTAAATCTTATACTTTACTTCCTAGTTAAACAAATAACTATTTTTGAAAACTAATCCTGGACAGATTCTTTTCGAGGTGTTCACTTAATTCATTTTAATTATTGTTCTCTCATGCAAAATACCCAAATAGATAGAGAAAGAACTAGAACTCTGCCACAAATAAATAACTAGACAATAAACAACATTATACCGGGTGTCCGAAAAATTTAGGGGATCCGTGGCCCCCTGTTTTGGAGTTACAGCCTCCTGAAATGGTCCCCCAAGAATATATTCTCGTACAACAGAACCCTGTTGTACGAAAATAACTAAATTTGGTACACAGGGGTTTTATGACATGTGGAATATGAGAATGTTAGTCTTTTTGGAGGTGACACTTTTTCATGGGCCCCATTGTGTTTACAGCCAAAAAAATTTGGTACCATATTTGAATTTCTTAAAAATTATTACTCCGCTAGAAAGCCATTGAATTTTGAATTTTTTTGGCTCTTTACATTTTTTTCGTAAAACGCAATGTTTTCGAGAGGAATGGAAAAATGTGATCGAATGCAAATCGGGATTCGTATGAAATTCTACGTATTCATCATATCTAGAAGGAAATATCTTGAATTTAATTGAAGAAAATTCATGGGCAACATTGATTCCCGATCAATTGTTGGGTTAGAATCGTCAGTAGATGGCATTATTGGATCATATTTTTTGCTCCCAGGTCTATACTCAGAAACTTACCTGCCTTTCATAGAAAATAATTGTGAATTAAAAAATAAACATAAAAACCGTTTCATTAAAGTTTCAATTTGTTTTTGTGAAGTTTTTATTAACAAATCGGTTTTTAAAATTAAATTTAATTAGAATTTCATACGAATCACTATAAGCATCGATCACATTTTACCATTTTTCTCGAAAATGTTGCATTTTATCACAAAAATGTAAAGAGACAAAAAAGTTTCTAAATTCAATGGCTTTCTAGCGGACTAATGAGAAATTCAAATATGAGGCCAAATTTTTTTGGCCAAGGGGGCCCACGAAAAACTGTTTTAAGGGGGTTCCAAAAAGCTAGCACTATCAGATTCCACTTGTTAGAATACCTCTGTGTGCCAAATTTAGTGATTCTTATACAACAAGATTCTGAGCTATAAAAAATACTATTTTTAGGGGTCGATTTCAGGGGGCTGTTACTCCGAAAGAGGGGGCCACTTGGCAAAAATAGAAGATATGAGTCCCCTAAATTTATCTTGAATCAGATTTTGTTGAATTAATTCCGGAACACCCTGTATATTCATCTAATTTTATTATCATTCCTTTTTTTCGTGATTCGTGTACCGCTTCCGTTTCTAAAACGCACCACTTATAGAAACCAATGACCGTATCAGTGACGAGTGGTCATAACAGTCCCGGAACCGTCATCCGTCTTAGTCTTACTCGAACGTCAAAAATTTAAAACGTTCTCATGCGACCGCAAAAAACAAGTGCCGACCACCTACTGCAACGGCCGCAACGTGGCAACAAAACCGAAGACAGATAACGCAAAAAGTTAATTTACATTTCTGCTACCGTGAAATGCCGTATAAGATAAAAGGGAGGTAAATATATTAATTATAATGGAAAGCAATTTACTTGACCAGCTCCTGAGTGACGCCCAGTAACATTTCATCTAGTTCCGCGGCTACAGGGTGACACGCGAAACGCAGAACCGAGTGCCTCGTTGAAGCTGAACGGTATTTGATACAAGAATAACTCAGTTCTTAACCAGAAATTACTATGTTTTTAAAGACGCTGTTGATGAAGTCTAGTACATATTGTTATGATTTGTTTGTATGATAACTTAAAACGTACCAAATATAACATTTTTGAAATAAATAAAAATATTTAACTATAGTACAGCAGAATCTGACACAAAAAGGGTGTGGAATACAGAATAAAGTAAACTGAAGGATATTTTTGCATATAAAATAAGTTTGTACTAGTATAAGTCTTAAAATTGTTCTATGAAACGTTTCAACTGTCAAAATTGTGACTAAAATTGAATTTACATATTCAATAATTGTTAAAATGCACTCATGCATCATACAAAGGTTAAAAAATACTAAAGAACTATTTTGTAATGTCAGATATCATGTAAATGTACAGGCATGAGCACATTTGGAAAAATATCAGAATTTTGACAAGTTATCGACGGAGTTTTACACATAAAGAAGTAGCAAGGAATAAATCTGGTATAAAAGTAAAGTACAGCATACCTATGATCAGTATTTATGTGTAGAATTAAACCTGAGCCACTGTAAAAGGTTTCATGTATCGTTGATCGTTGATCGTTAAATGTTGACAGATTATTGTTCCGTCAGAATTTGTAAATTTCAGTATTGTAGAACTGCAGAATAGTATGTGTAGAGTGTAAAAGACCTTCATAACTTCATAAATTGTACGAGTATTTAGACTCCAACCCAAGTTCAAATTTCTGGGTAAACTTTAAAAGTTCTCGGTGAATCGGTGAACCTAGAAATTTTCAATCATTTAGTTTCAAAAAGTAGATAAAGACTGTTTGAAAAGTAAAAAAGGGGTAGTAGTAAAGACAGTGAATGGACAGACATACAGAAAGTTAAGAAAAATGATGTAATTTAACTACAATTTTCAAAATTAAGTAAAGTTTGATAAAGTAAAGATAAAAATTCTCAAAAGTTAGTTATGACATTTCTATAGCCACATTTCTTTTGTTTTTACTACAATAAAGCCAAAATCCGAGTTCATCGTAGCTAGTCTCTCATAATTTCCTGAGGCAGTAACATGGTCAGTTTGCTCCTAAATAACAAATGAAAATCAATTAAAATCAATCAAAGTTTGCGGAAATTTACCTATCCAGCCATCCATGAGGAAAAACGTCATTGACAGCCAGTAGTGTCAAAACTCCGAATCACCCAGTGGTCATATAATGTCATTATCCCGAAAAGTCCATGATCATTAATATCATTTAATAAAAGTGCAACATAAAATCTGACCTGGTTATAAAATTAGAGAATTACACAAAGTGAAAAATAATAAAAAGTGTAGTGTATTTGTGGCTGGAATCATCACGGCAAAGAAGAAACAGAATTAGTTTCCAGATGTCAACGTGGGATTCTACGACCAATAACAACTAAGGAACCCATTGAAATTCTAGATTGGAGATATATAACCAGCGAAACCACACAATGCATTGCAAACCTTGAATTTCAATCGAATAAACCATCAATTTGTTAAATTTCAAGCATATGCATATGACAAAAAACATTTTTTCATTTTCCAAACATCGACATGTCAACAGTACAAAAACAAATCATAGCGCTGTAACATTAGTTTTAAAAGGGGGAAATTTTATGTTATTGTTTATATAGAATAAGAATAAAAATTGGCAATTACACAATCATAATTACAAACAAAAGTCCATATTTGTAAAAGTTTAAAACATCTTTCATTTTAAATTAGTTTAAGCAAGTCATAAAAGTAAATAAAGTTATAGGAACTCTCACCCAGAAGTTGAGTTTGCTCTACATTAGTAACAACAAAATACAAAAGTCAAATATAAGTTGTAAAAACATTAAAACATTCAGACTTCATCATATAAAGGCGCCCAACTAGTTATTGACAATCAACAAACAAATCAAATCGTCAAAAAAAATATAAAATCAAAAATCAAAACATATAAAATAAATAAACATTTATAAACTCATTAAAACATAATAAATTGTACTTTAATCGAGTCTTATTTATTTCGGATCTAATATAGTCAACAGCCAAAAGACAACGAGGAGTTTGTTCTCGGATGTGTGGTTTGTACAGGGACTTTCTATGACCACCTTGTATGTTCATGTATACCAAAGTGGGAATATAGCGACCAGTATGTAATTATTCATAACTGGCTGACATACAGAAGCTGAACACTTCAAAAATCTTGCTTAATAAGAGCTATTTCAACTTGTGGTAGGCAATTTGTTAATATATTATTAGTTTTTGACACCAGAATGGGTTATCTGGTTTTATATACCCCATTTAATGGTTTCCTCTGAATTACACACACAAATGTAAATTTCCTAAATAAAATAATTCTACAGGAAGTCGTTCGGAGTTTATTATTTTTGTTCTATTACCTGTCATTACAAGTAAGAAGAATGTGTTTACCGCAACCGTAACAACTATTATTAGCAGAACTTTTTGTGGTAGTGTTTAAACCTTTTTATTTTCAGCTCACACTGTACAGTTCAATTAGATTTATTTGTATTAAGTAGATTTCAAATGCTGGCGAGAGAAGGCCAATTATTCCTCTAACCCAATTTATTTTGGTAGCCCAAATCTTCGATCGAAATGAAATATACAGGGTGTAACTAAATAAGTGTAAAACATTTAAGGGGGTGATTCCTCATCGAAAAAAAGATAGGATCTTTCATATAAAGAAACTTCATTGTGGCTTTCCTTGTTAAGATACAGCCCCTTAAAGGGGGTACATAAAATTTGTTTAACAATTTTTTTCACAAGCACTAAACAAGTTACAATATTGAAATTAACCTGACATTTTCTACTACCAAAAAGACACTTAGCCAGTAATTTATTTGGTTTACCCCATGGTAGTAAGGGGTGGAAAACGCAACCCCTAAAATTTATTTCCAACGTAATTTTTTGTCTTATTATTTTTTTACCATTTAAAAAATTATTTCCGATAGCCTGTTTCATTCTAAAAAAAAATGTCTCTTGAATTTTTTGCCCAAATTAAACCAGTTCGCAGTAAAAAATTATTTTACGAACAACTACAGAGATACATCGTCATAAATGCGGACTGGATTTACTGTTATTTTGTAGTTACTACCTGCATTAAATGATTAAAGGGGAATAATCAAAACTAATTTAATAATAACAAAACATACAACATGTAGAAATCATAGTAAATGTTCAATATGTCTACCTTCAGACATTACGCATGCGTCTAGACGTCGGCGCATTGAGCCACGTATTCGCTCAAATATTCCTGGAGTCTCTCTAATTACCCTGCACGCATCGATAATGCGGTTTCTTAAGTCCTCTACATCGCGAACAGGAGTACGATAAACCAAATGCTGCAAATGGCCCCAAGTAGACAAATCCAGAGGATTGAGATCCGGGGATCGAGCGGGCCAATTCTGTGGTCCTCCTCGACCTATCCACTGATTTGCATATGTTTCAGTTAAATGCTGACGTGCTACTTGACTAAAATGGGCGGGAGCCCCATCATGCATAAAAACCATATCCCTTCTGACGCCCAAAGGAACTTCCTCCAGCAGTACGGGGGGATGCACTTTTCTTAAAAATTGAACGTATGCCTCACCATTTAATCGAGGAGGTAGAAAATGAGGCCCAATTAAATAATCCCCAATAACTCCGACCCACACCTTAAGAGAAAACTGTTCTTGATGGTTAGTTTCGACAATAGCGTGATGGTTTTCATCAGCCCATATGTGGTAATTATGAAAATTAATAATCTTGTCCCGAGAAAAACTACATTCGTCTGTGAATTCGATCGTCTTCAGAAAGTCACGATTTCTTCT
This sequence comes from Anoplophora glabripennis, assembly GCF_000390285.2. Taxonomy (NCBI): domain Eukaryota; kingdom Metazoa; phylum Arthropoda; class Insecta; order Coleoptera; family Cerambycidae; genus Anoplophora; species Anoplophora glabripennis. The sequence goes on along the minus strand of NW_019416743.1, from coordinate 70,386 downwards.
AATCATTTCCAGCATCCAATTGCAAAATTCAAGACGGTTCGGAAAGTCTCGCGGTAACAGTGCCTGTACTCGTTGCAGATGGTAAGGGTATAAGAGATGTTCCTTTAAAATTCGAAATACCGTCATATGATCAACATTTAGCTGGAAAGCAATCTTTCTAGTACTGGTAGTAGGTTGTTCTTCTATCAAATTAAGTACTGCTGCCTCAAGCTGTGGTGTTCTTACTTCTCGATGGCGACCACAATCCTGCGTTCTTTTGTTGAATGAACCATATTCACGTAATCGTTGATGAAGTCAGACAAATATTCTATGTGAAGGATGCTGCCGTTGAGGATACATTTCAGCATATCTTGTAGAAGCTTCTAACCCATTCCCCTGCGACAGACCGTAAACGTAATGCATATCAGCCATTTCCTCATTTGTGTATGCCATTTTAATAACAAGTGAATTATTAAAGTAACAAATTAAGAACAGAACAATACACAATTAGTATTACTTCAATTTCAAAAATTTACAAACTGACAGCTTGATTCCAATTTAATTGTCAGTATCGCTAATGGCGGCCTACTAGATAAATTAGTTTCGTATTTTCGTTTTATGGCGATATGTATCTTGTTCGTAAAATAATTTTTTGCTGCGAACTGGTTTAATTTGGGCAAAAAATTCAAGAGACATTTTTTTTTAGAATGAAACAGGCTATCGGAAATAAATTTTTAAATGGTAAAAAAATAATAAGACAAAAAATTACGTTGGAAATAAATTTTAGGGGTTGCGTTTTCCACCCCTTACAACCATGGGGTAAACCAAATAAATTACTGGCTAAGTGTCTTTTTGGTAGTAGAAAATGTCAGGTTAATTTCAATATTGTAACTTGTTTAGTGCTTGTGAAAAAAATTGTTAAACAAATTTTATGTACCCCCTTTAAGGGGCTGTATCTTAACAAGGGATGCTCCAATGAAGTTTCTTTATATGAACGATCCTATCTTTTTTTCGATGAGGAATCACCCCCTTAAATGTTTTACACTTATTTAGTTACACCCTGTATATTTACTTTATTCGATGCTCATTTTTGTACCGATGGTATTTGTCTGTATTGCACATAATAATACTTGTTGTAACTGGGTTTTTACCGCATTCGACTGATTGCAAATTATTCTCCGTTATACAAAACGTAATGTATAATCTGTCCAGGAGAAAATTTCCAAGTCCGTGGAGATTTATCGCACTCTCTATCGAATAGGGAAACAGTGTGCAGTAAATGTAGTTGGAGAGATACTAAACAGTACATCGAGGGCGACATTAAAGCGATAGCCTGTGACTTTGGGTGTCGGGGAGCAAAAGGACGAAGGATAGTGCTCCTTTCGGTCCCCAAGGACTGAATCTAGATATGTGCTCTCAACTTAGCACATCCTTACGTAACGTCGTTTGGATCCATCAACTCGAGACGTGCTAGCTTGCCTGGAATCGTGAATAATATTTAATAATGACATAGTTTTCGCTTCGAATAATATGGCTTACATTGCCGTATTTTGTAATGGAAAACGTGGATGTATTTTAATTATATGTTGGGTGAATATCGAGTGAGTTGTGGGCATTTCTTTTCTGATAATTCAAATCTTAAATTGCCATCCACCTTATTTTAATTGCAAATCGATCAAACTCAAGGGCGTCACTTATCAATAAAATAACGTAGATGTGATATATTTTAATAAGCCTACATTTTCAGGTGTGTATAAATACCTATTTCGAAAAAAATATATGTGATTTTTTATGTAATTTATACATCTCTGCAGCTAATTGCTTCTAACGCATATTAATTAAATATTATTAAAGCTGTCATTACTCTTAATTGATTTAACAATTACTTATTGTAATTAAAGGTATGTTATACAAAACGACCTAGAAGAAGCAAAGGTAAGTTAGTAATCATGTACCTACTCATATAATATACAAAGTTGATGGTGATGATATTTTTCATGTAATATTCTTGAGAATGTAATAAAACTACAAATACCTGAGAAAATCGGAACTGTAACCGCTATATCGGTGAAAACATAATTTGATTTTCTATAATATGGTGCTAACAGGGTGCTCCGTTTGAATTTAAGAAGTTCTGTCGGTTTTAAGTTTTCAAAATGTAACGTAAGAAATATGATACTTAGTATAATTTTCTTCAGGTAACTGTAATAGTGGAAAATAATACATCTTATGTTCCGAAAAACAAGTGAAAGCTTGCACAACGAAGAGAGATATAAGGAATTTTTGAAACGCTTGCATCCGTCAAAATTTTTATAAAATGTCAAGCTTTAACATTCCTGGCTTATTTTTTTTAATTTCTCTTATCGATAGTACAATAATATACAGGCTGTTACAAATTCGCTTCTCACTACAGAGATCTCGGAAACTGTAAAAGGTACGAAGAAATCTGTTTTCGTTTCATTTCAGCTTCATGGCTACTTTTTGCACTCTATCGAATGGCATAATCAATTTTTATATGTAACGTTTCCTCTTCCCAGGACCATTATCAACTCTATTTTTTTAAATACGACCCCAATACTGTACTGCCTGAACCCGAACCAGATTCCGACGTTTTGTCTCGAAAAATTCATCTCAAGTGTATTCGTTAAAAATTTATTTAAATTTTTTATTTAGATTTCTTTGTTTATTGAATTATCGTACACTGTAAGTGTCGGTTAGACCCTGTGAAATCCATCTAAAATAAGCAAGTACATGGCGACTTCCGGTATAACCGGAAGTGCTACAACAATGGCATTATTTTATTTAAAGAGTTCACCCCCAAAAATCTCAGGGCCCAAATTTTCGAAATTCAAATCGAATTAGTCTGTGAAATATTCTAATGGGTCGTCATCGTGTCAGCCGTATATTAATTTATTTAATTCAAATCATTAAGTAATTTTGAATGGGTCCTGCAATACGAACACTTCTCTTTAATAAACTAATATATTTTATTATACCATTTATTGTCTTAGAACATTTAGGACTGTTACCAGGTAATTATTGCTATAATTCCTATCCAGTTTACCTTCAAAAGTAATATTCTAACTTTATAGAAATTCTGCAGATTAATTAAATATCAAACCTAATATGACAACTATGACAACTATTCTCTACGTTATTAACATATGGATATGTGTTTCTGTTAAAATATTTTTAATTACATTATAAATAAACAATTATTCAAATGAGAACAATAAATAACTCTTATATCTCATTAGTTTGTTTATCTTATTTGAATGGAATCTAGATCGTTTTGTAAAGTGAGATAATTGGATCGCAGAAATAGATATATAAATATACAGGGTGAATCATAGTACATGTAAACAAACGCCAAAGCTATTGCAGGTTTGCCTTATAAACCTTGTCCAGTTATTAACGATTTAAAAGTGAATCAATTTTGATAAATCGAAAGACACGCACAAATTTTGTTTATTTTTTTGATTATATAATAAAAGGTAATAGATTTTTACTAATTAGATAAAATAGAAGTGCTGAATTTCTATTGGAATAGTATCTAAATAGATGGATAACATGTGGGTTCGCATGGTCTCCATGTTCTCCAGATTTGAACCTACTTGAGGCTTTTTATTCTACTATCCGTGAACACTTATAATTCGTTTTTATTTATGTTCTTGTTCCGACAGATAAAAACTTATAATTCCAATTAGATTATAGAGTGAAACAGGCTAGTAATCTCCCGTACCTAAGGTTCTCAATAATTCCTTAATTTTACAAAAAGTGTATTTTAGTGACCAGAAAATAAACAAAAAATAATTTATTTCTAACCTACCGTTCTACTACCATATACCTATAGTTTTATTAAATTCACATCAGTTTTAGATATCATAACCTAAAAAATATGATAAACACGGCCTCTCGCTTTACTTGAGGCTATGGTATATTACGAATTAATTTTTCGTAACAAAAACTCGTCATACCACTCTTCTTCTTCAAAATCCATTTTAAATCGTCAAGTATATATTTTTCTCTGGTTTCTAGAAGTTTTGTGTAGAATCGAAAAAAAATTTGTCATTTTATTGGATTCGCCATTTTGAATTTTGTAATTCTAACTTCAGACTCGGAATCAACAACACCGATTTCTGGTTTAAAATTTTGTCGAACTGTATAATTGAACAAGGCAAACTTGCAACATTTGTTACGCTTTATCTTTCTCTGATAAGATCTCAAACCTTTTGCAAATGTAATGGAAGCATATTATATTGCAAAATTAAAGATTACAACGACTGTATACCAAAATAAAGGTGTTAAAATGGACAAAGCCTACTCAAATCCGATGACACTTTTGTCATGACCAGGCGAACAAACACTTTATATCAAAATATCAGTTAAAATGTAACAATGTAATGGTACCTAGGCGCAATTTATATTGTTCAAAGGTTAGGAAGTGATGTTGCGCAATTAGATTAATTGAAGATAAGCGAAACAATGCCATGGTGTAAAATTTTACCACAGTTTTGAATGTGTTAATTAAATAAAAAGCCTCAGCAGTATCGCTTTCATTGCGGATAGATCTAGGTGCGAGTTCAAAACACTGCATAGAATGTCACAAAATACTCAAATAAAAAACTGTGAACTGTGTTTCGTTTCTGAGGATAATCATTAAAAAAACGTTGTGATACAAACTAGCTTAAATGGGGGCAAAGTTGCGTAATCAGGGAACCAACATTATTCATCTAAAAAATCAAGGCTAACATGATTAGTTTTCGAATTATTAGAAAAAGAAACGAAATTTTGGAAATCCGTTTTTGTTTCGTTTCGGCCTTATTTGAGGTGATATTGAAAAAAGAAGAACACTTTCTCATGGCCACTTTTTCAATAACACCTCAAACAAGGCTGACATGAAACAAAAACGGATTTCCAAAATTTCGGTGTTTTTCAAATATTTCGAAAACTAATCACGTTAGCCTTGATTTTTTACAGGCATAATGTTGGTCCCCTGACTACGTAACTTTGCCCCCATTTAAGTTACTTCATACCTCTTACCGTTTCCGAGATTCCTTTAGTGAGAAGCGAATTTGTAACAGCCTGTATGTGGATAAGATGATTAAGACAAAAAACTATTAATGTAGATACCTTGTTTTTCAATAATTACGACAAATACAAATTTGTTACATTTGTTTTTTGCTTAATTTAAAGAATGTTAAAAAGTGCTATTTTAAACTTTAACTTCCTGAAAGTTTTAATGGTTTAGGATTTTCGATATTATAAAGATTTAGGTTAAAATTTCTATATAATTCAATTTTGTTATTGATCGCATTATTATTAATTATTTTTTAATTCGGAATTCACTACAGTATGGTAGAATTAGATTTAAACTGTAGTATAAAACTAAACATTTTGAACATAAAAATTGGGTGATGGGATCTAATTATTTTATTTTACCATTTATTGACCACATTTCTTTGGTCTGATATTTGTCTAGAAAAAGCTGTTTTTATGTTTTTTAACATAATAATTTCGATTATTGGGATCCTGAAGAATAAACAAATTTGGGTTGTAAGAACTGATCATTTTTTGACACTTTTGGCATTTTTTGGTATCTAGCCCTAAACCTAACAACTTTAGACAAATCTAACACAGCCCGAGGTGATCAACACCAAACCTAACAATTGTAAATCTAACATACCTAATTAATCGAAACCCTAGTAATTTAAACCTACTTCCATTAATTTCCTAGGTCCTAAGATCCAAATAATTGAAATTTAACAGTTTTTTCTAGACAAATACATATCATTTTTACCAGAGATGTGGTCAAAGAATTCCAAAAAATGGTGAAATAAAATGGTCAGATCTCATCACCAAAATTTATTGGTCTTCGGAATAACAAAAATCTGTCAGTACGTCAACAAACATAAAAATAGATTATTATAGAGAATTATCCTTTTTTCCGGAGAAATGTGGTCAAAAAGGTCAAAAAATGGTCAAAAAATGGCCCATTTTAATTCCCCTAATTTTTTATACTTCATAATGCAATAACTCAGAGTCAGTACGTCAAAAAACATAAAAGAATTTAGTTTTAGACAAAAAATCCTGTTTTCCAAAAAACAAAAAAAAAATGGTCAAAAATGTCTCCTACCACTTTTGGACTTTAAGAATATGAAACTCAGATTCAGCATGTCCAAAATCGTAAAGATTACTATTAGACTGGGGTATTTTCCATGGATAGATGGTTTTAAGCTAGGTACTGACCTATTTTTTTAAATTTCTAATTCGCCATTGTGTGGAGGCCATTTTGATTTTCGAAATTTTCCCAAAAATGACCATTCGAAAGCTCTTGAGTATACGAACATTTTGAGACCTTAAACGTATTTTTCCTTGCTTTTATTTTCGGAGAGAATTTTGTTCCGTTTGTCATGGAACGTCTCACTTGTAATTACATTATTTTTCGTCTTATTTCTTCTGAAAAGGAAGAGATATCAAAAATTTTTTTAATAAAAGTTGTAGACGAAAAAGAGACATAGTTTAGCAATATTCTGATGTCTATACTTTTCGAAGCATGTTTATAGAAGAAAGGAAAAAATTGGTATGGGATCTACCAAAGGGACTATTAAGTTAAATTCTACTTATTTCGTGCAGATAATACACGCCTGAATTAACTTTTATGGCCCTCAGGTGCAACCGCACACACAATGTCTCGCATTGAGAATCGTCGTAAAACCAAAACCGAATTACCTCTTGAGGTTTTCCAGCTACTGTCTTTGCCGCAGAAAATGATCCGTGTCTTCGGTGGCTAAGTGATTTTCCCTGTAAATCCGGCCACACTTTGCTGTATTCCGTAATTATTGTTAAATTGTAGCTACACGGCAGCGATGACTAAGATTTGAGTGACGCTCAAGTTAGTTGAATAGGTGTAATTTAACGACAATGAGGCGGGTGTGAAAAATGTAAGGACGAATTTTATTGTAGCAAAGTGATTGCAGTTTGTTGTCACAATTTATGTTTCCTCTTGTTGAACAAATGTCGTGCGTACTAATATGCATACGAATAGAGGTTATGATAGCGGGTTCGCCCCCACAGAGCTTAGCCCGAGAACAAGAACTCGAAAAACCATAGCACTTTAAATATCAACACGGGTCGTGAGAGCCTTAAAACCATACAATTTTAATCGACTCTATACAATTTTTTTATATTGTAGTAAACACCATCAAACACTTAAACGTTCGTAAAAATTGATACAAAAAATCAGCTGCAACATTATTATGAGTTTCTTGTTATTTATTTAAATAGTACACCTCATATTTTTTTTACCTGTATTTCTGATTTTTTTTCTCAACAAATAGATGTCTCATCATTAGGAAATGCAAAGAAATATTTATTATTATAATTTTGTCTGCAATTTGTAAACAATAGATATTCTGTTATATTGGACTTTTATATTTAAATTTATAAATGCTTGACTCAGTATTACAAATAGGTATTATGATTATATTTACAAATATAGAGTGAATTGCAAAAACGTAGGTCAAAGCTATTGACCACAGATTCTTTAAAATTTAAAAAATATTTTATTAGTTTCCTTACCTTTTAAAACTTTGTGTAGACATATAGCGGCATAATTCTTTAAAAAAGTGTGTTTTGAATTATCTCCTCCACCTATGCATATTTAGGTTAATTGGGTATTAATAAGAGAAAACCAAGTATATTTGAAATCTTTTGGTTAGATGGTATGTTCAGATTGAACTGAATTGGTGTATGGTATTTTGACTTTTCTGACTATCAGTCATGTATCCGGTTATACCGGAAGTCGCCATCAACTTGCTTATTTTAAATGGAACACCCTATATATTATTGCAATTTTGGATTCTACGTGTTATTTTAGCTAGTCTCGAGCTATTTAATTTTTTTCAAAAAAACTGGAGAGAAACAGTGACCAGCTTCAAACCATGTGTATTTTATAGTAAGAAAGATAAAGCAACAATATTTATAGGGGTGATAGCTAGACCCCTAAGCTTCTCATCCATACTTTCAAAATGGCTTAATTGCATACAGGATGCTAGAAATTTAATGCCGAGTTTAGTTAACTTCAAACCTTCATAAGTCGGTTCTTTTAAATGGAACACCCTGTATGTTTTTCAATATTCTGATACACAATTTTATTCTTTTTCGAACGGTATTAGGGTTCCCTATACCTCTCTCTTCTAGTTTTTAAGTTATCTACTATTTTTTGTATAATCACCTAAAATCATGTAATTTCTTGCGAGGATAGCTGTGTGCTGTGTGTGAAATTTTTAGCAAAACTTCAAAACAAACAACTAAACTGTCACTAGTTATTTATTATTATTTATTCACAGACGTTGCAATGGGATTCTAAGCAGAACATTTACAGTTTTTAATGAGACATATCCCAATTTTCCACCAATGAGCAGAATAAAGTTAAGAAGAATTCTAAAAAATCAACTTCATACATAGTAATACACAATTTTAATTATGTATGTTGATAATAATAATGCACTAAGATAAAAAAAATGACTTAAAAAAGTCATAAGTGTTCAATATGACCCCCATTAACAGCTAAGCACTTGTGGATTCTAGAGATAACACCATCAGTCACCGCTTTTGCTATTTCAGCTGCAGGCAATTCATGGAACGCTCTTCGTATTCGAGCAATCAAATCCTCTTTTGAAGCAACGGGTGTAGAATAAACTTTTTGCTTTATTACTCCCCAAACATAAAAATCTAATGGAGTGAGGTCGGGAGACCTCACTGGCCAATTCCACGGTCCTAGGCGTCTCATCCATCTATCTTCAAACATTTCAGTCAGCTGTTGATCGATTTGATTGTGACAGTGAGGTGGAGTCCCGTCTAATTGATACCAACACTTCCTTAGTTGGTCTAAAGGTATATCATCTAGAAAATCTGCCACAACCGTTTGCAAAATATTGAGATATCTGTCGGCATTTAAATTTTCTTCGTAGATATGGTAAGAAATTTGGTTATCTTTAATTAGACAAAAAACATTTACGCTAAATTTATTTTGAAAGTTTCTTTCCCGGATAACATGAGGATTTTCAGATGACCACAAATGAGTATTATGTCTATTAAAAATACCTTCTCTCGTAAATTTTGACTCGTCTGTCCATATAATATGTTGCAAAAATTGTGGATCTTCTTAGTATCGCACTAACATCGTTTCACAAAATTGTAACACGTTGCACGGAGTCACCCGGATGAAGAGCAGAAAGTAGCTTAAATTTGTATGGATGCATATCATTAGTTCTTAGCATCCTGTGAATGAACGCTCGTGAAATGCTTAAATCATACTCTGCGGCACGAGTTGAGGATTCTGGATGAACATTAAAATAGGCTAGGTAGCACATTTATTACATTATCTTCATTTCATTTGAAGTTATTGGTTTTGGTAAAATTCTTTCTGCACAAATTCGACATTATTCTAGTTGATTTGCTAAAATTCTTCTTAACTTTTTTCTGCTCATTGGTGGCTTTGGATGTCTCATTAAAAACTGTACATGTTCTGCTTATAATCGTCGGTGAATGAATAAATGATTAAAATAAATGAAATAAATTTAAAATATCAGCATTTGAATATGTATTGTTTTTCATTTCTAATAAACAGTAAATTAAACTGTCACTGCAAGAGACTAACAACAAATTGACAGTTTAGTTGTTTGTTTTGAAGTTTTGCTAAAAATTCCACAGCTATCCGCGCAAGAAATTACATGGTTTTAGGTGATTACACAAAAAATTGTAGATAACTTAAAAACTAGAAGAGATAAGTATAAGGAACCCTGATACCGTTCGAAAGAGAATAAAGTTGTGTATCAGAATATAGAAAAACATACAGGGTGTCCATTTAAGAAAACCGACTTATGAAGGTTTGAATTAACTAAACTCGGCATTAAATTTCTGGCACCCTGTATGCTATTAAGCCACTTTGAAAGTGTGGATGGGAAGCTTAGGGGTCTTGAAAATTCAAATCGAAGTAGTATCTGAAATAATTCTAATGGGCCGTCACCGTGAGACACTCTGTATATAGAGAAAAAAACTATAACCACAAGTACGTAACTTCAGATAACTAAAAACGCTTTAATAGTAGTAACCACTATTTGTTTGCAGGTCTTTTTAAAGTGGTTGTTTTTCATATGAGCCAACTTTTAACAATTTTGACAATAAAGGACTGTGCACGCAATTCCAAATGCAGGGGTGCTATTTACTTAAGTTTATAACGTTGTCAATATTTTAACATTTTTATTTATCTGTTTTTAATTTGCCTACGGTGAAATCCATGATTGATACGAGTAATTGTTTCTATATCAAGTCCCACTCCAAAGTCATGCCCACTTTTAAGTAAACAACTGAACAATACACGGTAAAACAATCGTAAAAAGGAATAGTAGAGAATAATGAACAATGCCGTACAATAGGTCATCACAGGTGACATTTGACGTGATACTTCTCCATAAAAAATAATATTTCTGTAATATCCTGCACGTGATGGTTGTGACCTCTGACTGGGCATCCGGCTAGGTTGGTAGGGACCAAGAGTCACTCGAAAGGAAGTCTTTGACGTCGTAATTTATTACAACTATTTTATACTTACAGCCGTTACCACAAATTTGAATAAATTAAATGGGTTGAAAAATATACAAAGCGAACATATACCTGTGCCTGTAGATTTGTACTTTCCAAATGGTTTATGTATAAGATCATACTATTTTGCAAATGCATAATATCAGTACAGAAAAGAATGTATTAATTAATTTCATTTAATTCATTCAAAACAATGAAAATCGAATTGTAGGATACAAGACGGATACAAAAAAAAATTGTATAGGTGCATAACAATTATATTATAACAAAAAAAGAACAAGAAACAAATGCAATTGTGCGTTTAGGGTGTCTCAAAATTAAGTATCAAAAGTGAGCTGACAAACAACCTAATCGTACTGCGAACATCAACGATGCACTTATGCAGAGTGTTGAAAAAATAACTAATTGATGATTGGTTCATTGGATCTTATATACCAGATCGGTTAGATGGTCGAAGGTCCATCCATTTTAAGTAGCGTGCTAATGATTTACTTGATGATGTTCCTCTGGAAATTCCTCGAAACATGTGGTACCTTCATGATGGTGCTTCTTTCCATAACGCCCAAATTATTGGAGATTATTTATGTCAGCAATTTCCTGAACGGTGGTTTGGTTGAAATGGTTCAGTGGCATGGCCCGCCCGATTGCCAGATTTCAATCCATGTGAACTTTATCCATGGGGTCGCTTGAAGCAGCTGGTGTAACTCTAGTTAATACGGTTGCAGAATAGAGCGAATAATTATGTTTTAGCAACAACGAGGGATTTTTTGACAATTGTTATAAACTAATTTTGTAAAATAAGAGTCAATTTAATATGTTTATCATTCCCTCAACATAATCAACTCTCCAGATTTGGGTTTATTGAGTTTTTTTGTCACCTTTACAATTTCGTAAATGGAATATTGCAACACAACCAACAGGGTGATTCAGAACTTATCCAAAAAAAAAAAAAATGGATGTGCACGTGAAACGATATCAACCAACTTCGAGTTGCTATAAACACAAGCCATTTTTGACTCTAACTACTAAAAACTATTGTAAACAGGCGGATTTCAGTATTCGGAGTCGCTGAGGCCACGTGGCTCTCCACGCGTATTGCGAATGACGCTCCAGCTATGTAATGGTTGATGGATTTTACAAAATTTTTTTTACGATATTCATTTCTCATGCCGCATCTATTCCCAATTTTTTTTGGATAAGTTGTGAATCCCCCTGTATAAATAAAAGTTTTTTTATTTTAATGACCAGCAACATCTCACAATGTTACAAAATGTTACTAATAGGACAATTATGACCGGGATATTTTTTACAAACACCTGTCCTGTATTGCAATGTTCTGGTTTTTATTATAAATAGGTAATTATGCAACACTGGTACTTGATGCATGACATCTTTTTCATTTTAAAAATTCAAAATAATCGGTCATTTCCTATAAACAACTTACAGGCACAAGTTATCAGTTTAATTACCCCACATCTGTGCTATCCAGGAAGAAACAAAAAGTTCTATTTAACTAGAAACAGTTTTTATTAAGCAGTTTATTAAATTTGGGCTAGGTCTCTTCCCAAACAAACAAAATCTAAATACAATACAAAGCAACACAAAATCATTCTATTGTCAATAATTGATAACAATAGATGTTGATGTATATGGTGAACAACGTACATTAATTATAGGTGTATTTTGTCAGTGAACATAAAACTAAAATTGTGGTATTATGCTAAAAAATCAGTCAAAAGTAGCTTTATCATCTTTTTCCCGACCAAAAATATAATATTGAAATATACGATATAAATGCAAATACTTCTTTTAAAGGCAGTATTAATAAACAACAAGTAAAATATATTTTCCTCATAAATTCCGATGTGATATTTTTGGTTGGATAAAAATTATATACTAAATCAACTCCTTTTATGGCAATTTAATATTTTCATTTTATTTCAAGAAACATGAACTTTTTCAAACATCATACGGATATACTTATGATATGAGGGGACGCTCCTACAAAGGCTTACAATGAAGAAAATATTTTGTGAATCTTTACATTATAGTTCATAATTTCATAATCAGAATATTCAATTATGAAGCCTAACCCGAAACTACTTCGTTGATAATTCTTTGAAATGTTTGCGTCGCATTTCTTAAGCCGAACGGCATCCTATAGAACTCATAAAGTCCAAAAGGTGTTATAGCTGTTGTAAAAGTATATTACAACCTTGAATTGTGATATTGTTTAAAATCTCCACAAGGTCTCTGGTCACCAGAATTTTTCTTAGTTAAGTTATTGTTAGGAAAATGATATACTGAAGATGACCCCGATCTGATTTAAAGTTCCTGACGACTAGCCGATGTGATTTAAAGTACCTAAGGAATTCCTGACGTGATTCCTGAGAAATTAACTTATATGATTTAAAGATGCCTGAAACAAAGTTCAAGAAGCTTCTTTTACGTCCTTGTGTTCCTGTAAAGGTCATCATTATAGACATATGCGAAATCCAAACCTTAAACTACTTCATTAATAAATTTTTGAAAATTTGGTTTCGCATTTCTTAAACCAAATGGCACTCTAAGAATCTCAGAAAGTCCGAAAGGTATTGAAATCACCATCGCCACCAGGATTAATCTTTAGATAGATTTAATATTTCTGGCTTTATACAAAAAAATGTCTTTGTATGTTACATTTCATTTTTAAATGCATCATATTGTTATAAAAAAATGTGATTCATTTTTATTTTAGTAATACAAGTCGATTAACTTCTGTTATATAGTTACCTTGTTTGATTATTACTTTGTGCAAGAATATTGATTAAAATAAATGACTTTATTTTTATTTTGTTATAGCTCAATACACGTCTAACCCATGCCCTGTAATTTATATGAACAAGTAAGTACCTACCCACCTAATTCCGATCGCCGATAGACTCACAGTTAGACTGATTTATGAAGTAACATTTTTTTAACGGCGAGAGTGCACCTTTCGTTAAGTACCGAGTCGGCTCGAGTGGCCATTAAGATATGGTGGCGATAGGAAGTGGCCGTGTGGACCGGAAGTACGGCCCTGAAAGCCGTGAAGATCCACTATCTGATCTCTCGGTCGTCGGCTAATAGCGTTTTGAAACACCTGACCGCTAACTATTAAGTGCTCACAGGACGACTGCGTCGCCAGAAATTGCCTGGGGAGAGGGAACGGTCGTTTGAGTTCTTAATTTGGAAATAATTTTTGCATCACAATAAACTATCTAGAGGCCGTTGGAAATAACGTGAGAAGGAACCCTTCAAAAGTTTGCACAATCATCAATGGTATAAAAAAAAATTGTGGACGAATCTCCGTAACACAATGTTTTATAATTATGAAAAGCTCAGTAAAGGATATTCTTGATGCACTTGCTGATATTTTGTCTCAGTCTTACGTAGGAGTCTTCTAATGTATCAATGAACGATATTAAAAGTTGGTAGCTTTGATGGGAGTCCATAACAACCGAAAACCTAAACTAACTTCCTTGCATTCCTGCATTTGTCCTAAGCGATTGCACATCCTTTAACTGTGCTTCTAAATTCTAATTGTTGAGAATGTCTTGCAAGAATTAGATATGGAAATTGTCCAAAGGCCGTTTGGTTTACAAAATGCCTTTCTAATGTTTGAAATTGTAGATCCATTTTAACTACTTCAACAAAACATTAACCATTCTTCAACTTAGATTTATAAAGGGACGCTCGATCCCACCAGTCTTTTAAATGTTGCTTAGTTTATTTATAATATTGGACTAACAATCTCAGAATTCATAGAACATAACATTGATATCTTTAGTTGAATATGGTTTATCATTACCGCTAATTAGTTAGTAGTATTTCGCTCTTATTTAGAAGCAGAAAACACTTTGTTGCAATCGATGAATGTTCAATCCAAAAATATGTTGCTTCCTCTGGAGTGCCTCAAGGAAGTAACTTAGGGCTATTTAATATATTTATTAACGGCATAGTAGAAGGTATTGATTGATTGCTTTACGCAGATTACTTAAAAATGTGTGGACCATGATCTGTTAATGAATACATTACAGTCTGAAGAAATAGAAACATGTAATTATATGTTCAGTAATTTTTTAGCTTTTAAAGCTAATGGTGTTTTTTCTAAAATTGGTATATCATATCAATTTTTACTCTATAGATGTATTCCTGATACTTTAGATAGTTGTAGGCATTATCACTCTGTTGTTCAAGAAAAACATTAATCAATTTTACCGCTTATCAATGTTGCAGTAGTTATAATTCATTATAACAAGTAAAAATAGATTGGTTCCGATTTGGTAGATTGTAATCTTCATAATAGTAGAAAACCTTATGTGATTGGATATTTTGGATCAAAAAGTTATTTATTCTAAACGCCCAACCCTGTTTTATGAAACTAAACTACTTTATGTGAAGTAAATGTCTTGATTGAAAACTCCCAGATATTTGAGAACTCGTCATCTAAAAAATATGACTCAAACAATGTATTTAACTACACTCGTAGTATTATGTTTTTGTTTAATTGCAGGAACAAATCTGATTAATGAATCACTGTAATTATGAGAAACATCTCAAAAACGTGATATTAAATGAATTTTTAAACTTACCTGACAAAGAAAGGATAAAACTCTAATTATTATTATCCACTTTCAAATACTTTTATCAGTCCCTATATCTTTATTGTTGTTTTTTAGGTTCTGCATGTTTTCATTTAAATTAGTTATTAGGCTAGAATAAATGCATCTTCTACTTTGTAGTTTTCTACGTAATTGTATTTTTCCTCGGGGTCACGCAATTAAATTTTTGATTAACCTAGATAAAGTCCGTGCTAACGGAAACGAGTCGTATATTAAAAAAGCGTAAAAAATATGACATAAAGATTTTACTTTTTGTGGTCTGTTACCTCCAATTAAATGCTGATTTATATTTTGCAACATTAAATTGATATATGATGCCAAATTAAATGTATTCATTTATTCTATTTTTAATAAGAATCTAATTATTGCATGTGCCGAAACCTTGGCAATAAACTTTGAGGGAAAGACTGAAAACAACAGAAATTCAGAAATAACTGCTACGTTGTTTTATTTTAAAATTATATTAAAATATAGAGTCTTACAATCGTAAATTATTGACAGTAGCTGAAATATGTTCACTTCAGTGATCAACAGTTTTCTCTTTAGTATGATATACTTCACTTTGAATGTCTCTAGGAAGAAAAGTCAAGAGGATTTAAGTAGGGAGAACGCGGTGGCCAGGCTACCGGCCACCATACTTCTTGAACTTACTTAGGATAATCTCTAATTTGTCGAAAATGATAGGGCATACAATCGTGCTGCAAGAACCTCATTCGATGTCAAATGGCTAAGGGCAATCTTCAAGTGGTCCACATTCAGGAAATACCCATAACTGATGATCTACTGGTGCTAATGCTTGGGGCTTGGGCACATGTATATGATCGACGTTCATCTTGCATCAGTCTTGCGTAATATACGCCCCACCACACTTCAAGCATTTGTCGAGCGATTTGATCCGTATTTAAGCGAGTATTTTCTTCCACAATATTTAAAATTTGTTGCTCGATCCTAATACATTTTGTTTTATTTTGTCAGAAATTAAAACAATATTTTAATTCTGCGTTACTATATGCATATATCATTTTGAACAGACTGATGTAAGCAATATATCACAGTAATAAGAACAGCAGGAAACCCACAGTAATAATGAATAAATAGGTATAAATTCACAGAAGCTACCTGGTTTAAAATACGTTTTAATAAACAAACTATAGCTGTACTTTTAATTATAACAATTTTTTGTCGAAATTTGCGAATATTACCACTTTTTTGGTTATATGTTCCATTGTTGATGATTATATATCCTTAAAGTATTTTGGGGAAGTTGTGAATGACCCTGTATAAATGTAAATTATTGGATATGTAAATTTTTATAAAAAAAATATCTAATCCCACAAAGATGCACACTTTTTGCACTTACTTTCGGTTTTTGCATGTTGCGGCTATTATTACTGACTTACAGAAATTTTATTACCAAAAAATAATCAATATTCCCATTATATCTGCTGGAAATCGTGTTTGGAATTACATAAAGTTATTTAAAGCGCAAAATGAACAATGGAAAAGACAGCATCCGTTATTCTTTGTCAAAATTGAATTACATACACTCCCATTCGGTTATCACATGTCTCTCTAACCAGTTTTTCCTTCGCTCATAAATCAATACTGCCAACAACAGACCTAAAAAACCAAGGTGACACTGGAACAGTGCACAGGGGTAAAATATAGATGTCACCTGGATCATCTTGAAGCAAAAGGGCAAGGATCAACCACACAATGCGTTAACGAATGTTGACAACACCTCGTCCGGTCACAAATCACACACACACACACACACACACACACACATTAAGAAAATAATCTGTCTTTGGATTAAAAGGTTACAAAAAATGTAAATGAACTTATAAAAAGTTTTTGTAAGTTTGTTCTACCATACATCTTAATCACAAGGTCTTGCTTCGCAAAAAAACGTGTGTGTGGAAGGGGTGGCGTATTATCATTATATAGGGACTATTTTAATAGACATTTATATGTGTAAAAGACTTAGTTACCGTGTTAGATAAAAAGAAAGTTTTCTCAGTGTATAACTCGCCACCCAGCGATCGACGTCGGTGACGTACAGATAATACCCGTGTGGTTGTTTTCTTGGGGAGGCAGGTGCTTTTCACGGTCTTCGCTGTAAAGCATTTGATGCACAGCATTGATATCGAATAAAGTGTAGGTTCTTCAACTGGCCAACTGCTGCTTAGATGTACAGAGTTTCCAAAATAAATCTATCTTGAAAAAAAAAATCCAGAAGACAATTATTTCGTTAAAAAGTCGTAAATATTTTTCGGTATTTTTTATTAATGTTTTCAAAAAGCTTTATAAAAATATGACCTTCACTAACATTTTTTTAAATGGAAAGTGCTTTTATATCTTACGTCATGGAGAAATACCATTATAAAAAGGATTTTATTCCGACAATTGACAACTACATACAACCCAAATAAGTTTGCCTCTGAGCTAGCTCCGCCCATAATTGGCATTGAACAAGACAAGAGAAAGGTCCAGCTCCAGAAAGTGTAGTAGATGTTTCTATTACACTTTCTTTATAAACATGAATAATTTAATGTGTTAAGTTATTTAAAGGGGGCTCTTGTACCATTTTGTTAGTGGAAATATCCTGTTATTATAATAAAGGTAGCCATAGTTACAAAACACTACTATCTAAAAATATATAAATAACTCATTTTATTGCGTTTCAAACCTCGCAGATTTATTAGGAATTTAATTAAAATTGTTCTTAAGCAAACATGTAATTACAGGGTGTTCTATGACAAACTTTCACAGTTGGTAGCTGGATTCAAACAGTTTTTTTATATGAACCTAGGTTCGATTCGTTTTTGTTTAGAAGTTATAAGCATTTAAAAAAATTTCAATCAAAATAGCCTGATAAATAAAAATGATTGCTATAACAATAATTATTGTTTGTGTTTAAAGTTTATATATTAGTTAACCTTTATTAACCTATGCAAGTCTCATATCGGCGAAGTAAAGATTTCGTCACTCGACGGATGAGTTTTGGATCATTTCTTATCTAGTTAGCTGCATCCTGAATTCTTTCAAGTAACTGCTGACGAGTAGTGATTTCAACATGGTAGATAAGCTGCTTCATATGTCCCCCTAAAAGGAAGTCCAAAGGATTTAGATCTAGGGAACGCGGTGGCCTTGTTGACCTATCTATTTATTCGGGAAGTGATCTTTTAACCAAGCACCTTCTTGTCTTTTATATGGTGATACACCAACGTGCTGATACCATATATTTTGAAAAATAGTAAGTCTTGCATCATCAATGAAATCAAAAAGGTTGTTTTCCAGAAAGTTCTATACAGATTTGCATTTGACGATCATTTAAAACATGCACAGGCAGTAAATTATTGTTGAAAATGCTACTCCAAATGTTGACACTGAGTTGTTGATGAAATCGTCTTGATCTAACAGAGAACTTTTAAAGTCTACACACAAACTTTTGTTGGAGTCTAAACACAGTTTATGAAGTTATGAAGGTCTTTTACACTGCACATACTATTTTGCAGTACTACTACACTTATACCTACAACAAAAATTTTACAAATTCTAACAGAACAACAAATGTCAACATTTAAATGATACATGAAACTTTTCACAGATGCTTGGGTTTAATTCCACACATAAATTCTGTTCACAGGTATATTATACTTTGTTTATACACTAGGTTTATTGCATGCAACGTTTTTATATGTGAAAAACCTTCATCATCCGTCGATGACTTGTCAAAATTCTTCTATTTTTTTAAATGTTTTCTTGCCTGAACTTTTAATTGATATTTAACAATGTAAAATGGTTCTTTATTATTCTTTCTAACATTGTTGTTATACATGAGTGCATTTTAATAGTTTATTGAATATGCAAATTCAATTTTTGTCACAATTTTGACAGTCGAGACGTTTTATCGTGCAAATTTAATAATTATATCATTACAAACTTATTTTATTAATAAAATATCCTTCATTTAACTCAGTTCTGCAATCCACACCCTTTTTGTGTCTAATTAAACTATATTCTATTTAAATATTTGTATTTATTTCACATTTTTGTGATTCGGTTGCCGAGAAACCGATTGAGTTTTCAAATCAATAAAACATAACACTATCTGTCAAAGTTTGTCATAGAGCTTGTAGAACATCCTGTATACAACAAGATTTAAATTTTCTGATACAATGATGTATTATTCTCAAAGTATCTAGTGGTCTCTAGACTTATTCCACAACGCAGTTACAAAGTAATAAAAATTATATTATTTTGAAGTATTTTCCCGAATTTTATTAAAATAAAAAAATATTTACACATTTACAATGGAATTATTAATTGCTAATTAAATCTAAATCATTAATATCTTAAAATAATTAAAATGGATATTGGACCTTTTAATAATCATGTCCAGGAATAAATGTGTAACAAGTCACTATTATCAACAGGTCATCTTTAAGCTGTATGTACTTTGTAAGAGAGCAAGAGCAAACGTTTAGTTTATTTGTACTTTTTGTGTCAATTTTGGCTAAGGAATAACTCGTACTTTGACAATCGGATTAAGGAATATCTTGTATAAATATATCATCCCAATTTGTTACCTCATTGTTTATTAATCACATATAAAAGTATAGTGAATCTTGTTTCATATTTTAAGTTAGTGATCAGCTTCATTTGGCCCACCCTGTATCTCCAAGAAGATTCCGTACGTACACGCGGACGCAAGGTGCAGTAGAAGGCAAGGTGCAAACTCCTAGGCCACCGAGGAACGATCAAGGAAGAAGCTTTACGGTTTACGGTGCCGGCTCGAACATGTGTTATCTTCATGGTAATTGTCACAGTTTGATTTAGACGGGTCACGGTGGTTAGCAGACATCTTATTTATGAAGATGTTTAAAAAGATATTAGAATAGATGGGGGTATGTAGGCAGAGGTTGTACTATAATTTAGCGTTAATATATCATGCGGAAAATTATAGCTCCTGTAAGTGAGAATAGTTGCAGTGTTAGAAATTATTTATAAGGGTTTTTTTACCAGCAGAATAAATGACTTACAAACGTTTTTCAGCCGAATCAATTGGATAGTCTGAGGTCTATTCTGTCAATTTTTGTTTAAAATTTAAAAGTTATGATTTTAACGGCATTTAAAAAAAATTGCGAAAATTGTATCCTCTATGCTTAGATTATACAGACCCCTAAAATAAACCGCTTTATCCTTTAAATGTCCAAATCCAAGAGAGCCATACATCATTTTCGAAGGAAGTCGATACACTGAACACTGTCCTCTAGTCAAAATTCATGACTTCACAACAAGTTTTGGAGAAAAGTGAAATTTTTGGGTGAAACTGATTCTAATATGAGTCGAAACTGATTTTTTTGTAAATGTTGTTCAAATATACAATTTTCGTAATATTTTGGTTCGCTGAACACTGTGTCTTTAGTTAAATTTACCCATCGCCTGGATAGTTCTCAGAAAATCCATAATATGGGTGAAAACTTGCCCAAATATGGAGATTTTTTCTTAAATTTTATCTGTGTGTGTGTGTCCCATTAATATTGCGAAAGGGGGAGTTTTCTTGACCAAAAACAAGAAAGAAAGTTCCTATAAATCTATGTCCGAAAATGCGTTTTGGAGATACAGGGTGTTGAAATTTAGAGAAAATGCAAGGTTTTTACATTAGTATCTTGCTTCGTTTTCGAGCAAAAAATTAATAACTTAAGTATGTGATTTTAATAAGTACTTGAACTGTGTAGTTGTCAATTCCTGCTTGTCAAAATGAATTACACAAATAGTGAAATGTGCGATATGCATTTTCTTTATGGCCTTGCCAACGGTAATGCATTAGTCGCCAGGCGCCTCTAAGAGCAAAAATACCCTAATCGTATAATTCCTCATCATACTATCTGCATCCGTCTTCATCAACGTTTTAGTGAAACTGGAAGTTTTCGAAAACTTACCGCAGGAATCGGGGGACCCCGCACAGGAATAAGCCTATAACTGGAGGAAGATGTACTTCATGAAATTGATGTCACTCCAATAACAAGTACCAGACATATTGCTAGAAACTTAAATGCAAGTCGTTCTACAATTTTCAGGATTTTAAAAAATAATCTTCTATACCCTCATCACATCCAACGGGTTCAGGCACTTTTACCGACTGATTTTCCGTTAAGATTAGATTTATGTCGATAGATACGACAAAAAATTGGGGAAAATTCTCAGTTTTTAGCAGAAGTAGGTACTATTCACGGATAAGGCGAATTTTTCTAGAAAAGCCATAATGAACTTCTATAATAATCATGTATGGGCGGACGAGAGCCCAAATCCAATATTAGAAGGCCGTTATCAACGCCAGTTTTCACTTAATGTATGGATCGAAATTGTGGAAGACCACTTAATAGGCCCATTTTTTTACCACCGAGGCTTACTGGAGATGTTTATCGCCATTTTCTTGAGGATGAATTGCCCGCACTTTTGGAAGACATCCCATTGCCATTAAGGTTGCAAATGTACTTTATGCACGATGGCCCCCGAGGTCTTATGACAAATTCGTTGGATTTTTTCCGTTGGGGACACCTCAAACCTTTGGTTTATACGACTCCAGTGCAAACCATAGACGAATTAAGAAACCGCGTTGTCGCATCCTGTGAAACAATTAGACACACACCCGGAATATTTGAACGGATTCGCCAATCAATGTGTCGTAGGATAGATGCCTGTATTAGTGTTGAAGGTGCACATTTTCAACAACTGTTGTTACGCCTGTGTATGTAAAGTATTTTTCATATCATCGCTTTTGTTAAATGTTTTTTCTTATGTTTCTGTTAATATAAATTATTTAAAAAAATATTATTTATTGAGTAATTGTTTCTCAGCTTGTTACATTGTTTTTCCTTCAAATGTATTGTTAAAGTTGATTAGTAAATAACTAAAACATTGAATTTCTATTTTTGTTTTCTATTTCGCTTAATATGAAAAGATATTAATTTTTTGCTCGAAAACGAAGCAAGATATCAAAAAAGTAAAGAGACAAAAACGTTGTATTTTTCATCGCATAATTAGAAAAAAATATGACACCCAAGAAAAAACAGTGACGTCTCATATGTTTACTTATTAATATCAACAGGAGTGAGTCCCCGGACGCCGCTGGAATAGATAAAATAAGTCAAATTACGTCAGAAGACGTCTACCATTTGTATAAACAAACATACCAAATTTCAAAAAAATCGGAATTAGGGTTCTCCAGATATTAGTAAAAACCTTGTATTTTCTCTAAATTTCAACACCGAAATACCGTATCTCCGAAATGAAGCATTTTCGGACATAGGTTTATAGGAACTTTCTTTCTAATTTTTGGTCAAGAAAACTCCCCCTGAATTTTTTCGCAATATTAATGGGACTCCATGTATACCACTTTTGTAGTATTTTAATGCGCTGAACACAATGTCATTAGTAAAATTTACCCATACCCTCTATATTTCTTAGAAAACTGACTCGAATGTGGGTCGAGACTGATTTTTTTCTAAATTAGATCTAGCCGCTATTATATTTTCCATAATATACCCAACTTATAATAAATAGAGAAGTTATTGACACCTAGCAATAACATGGGCATTACCCCATATGCAGCTGACCCTAACTAAGAATAATCAAAAGTTGGTTCGACACCTTGAAACCATTAACTGAAATGTCAGGATTAATGCGAAAATAAAATTTATTTACGGCTTTATTGTTAGATCTTTTATCAAACAAAAAAACATAATTGAGTAAGCGTGTTAATTATTGTTAAAACATATACATAAAAACTCTTTCAAGGTGTTCATCGTCATTTAAACAGTCAGTATCCTGCTGATTTGGTATCGATATTATACGTCGTCCGGTTTCTCTCATAATTTGGAGGACTGAACATGTAACGCAATTAATAACCTTTATCTTCGCATCTACACTAAAAATAATCAAAATAGGCAGTGTTCTTATGTCTCGAATTGGTAAAAATTTTCGTTACAGAAAAGCATTCCAATAACCCAGTTATAATTCTCTAGATTCAGAAAAAAACAGTGACTTTGCAAATGCAGAAAAATCTGCTTAAAAAAATTTAAAACTTTAGCTATAAACAATTCGTCATGACTGTAATGTATTATAGTATTACACTGATTCAGAAATAGCAATTATGATAGCCATTTGCAGGGTAGCAGATGCTGAATAATAATATGCCGCCCCCGCTACCGCACACGTCTTTGACTTCTTAGCTAATCCTTGCGATTACAACTGTAATGAATATAACAAGAAAATAACTTTTTAAGAGCAATTAGAATATCAAACTTATAACATTTTTTTAAGATAAATATCAACATTTTGTAGACTAAACTTATTTCGATATGGGAAAATTGAACTTCTCTAATATTTGGAAACCATGTCACTTCACACTTAGAAACGTTCAAGCTTAAATTATTTGAATTAACCTATGTCTTTATTTTGTTGTTGTTGGATTACAAGACCGTTACTGATGAAGTCAATTTTCTTGATTATATTAAAGTCATCAGCAAACAAAAATACTGATAGTCTATTACACAAAAAAAAAAACATTAAGAAAAACAGTGACACGAGGTTACATCCTTGAGGAACTCAAGATGTAGCTAAAAATTGATCAAACTGATGATCGAAAGTTTTTGAGAAGTTAGTATATTGCATCAGCTTGTCCACGTTATTAAATTAGATTGGACTCGAATTGGGTAAAGCAAAGAAGATTTGATGATGTCAATCTTTTCTCCATTAATCTACATTTATATGCTGATATGTTGCTCACTGCAAAGTACCAAAACATCTCAAGGAGCTTATCAAAGTTACATATTGTCATTAGATCTATGGTTAGAGATTAGTGCTCGATCTTCAAATTTCAGCCATATTTTATCAATTTTCCACAAAGTAGTATCTAGGAACAAAGGTTATATATGTATTATCAATGAAAGAATACACAAATACGCCCCATGGTATTTTATTAAAAAGCCTGGTTTTCAATTTTCCCTTCATTAGAATATCATTTATGTTTTCGTGCTTCCATTCTACTTTAAATGTTGCTTGTTTCACTTCTTCCAGTTTCTTTTCTTGTTTACTCTCTGACTTTTTTACTTCAGTTCTTATTTCTGCTCTGATTTCTGTTACTTGATCCGTAAATTTTATATCTATATTCTGCCTGTTTTGTTGCAACTCTTTTTTTTCTTTGTCTTGTAGTAATTTTTCTTTCCTTAGTCGTTTTGATTCTCTTCCAATATTCTTAATTCTTGTGAGCGCAAATCCATCTATTTGTTAGTTGGTCTCTGATTCTCGCTGGCTGTCTTGACTTTCTTGCTCCGTGGTATCTGCTTCTCTTGAGTAGATGCTCTTGTCCATTAACACTGATCATAATCCATGTTTTTAATGCTATTTTGTTCCAGTTTTGTCAGCAAGGAACCTCTCTTCGCGTTAGGCTCCAAATCTCTCCAGATATAATTGAGAAACCACTTCAAATTCTTTATAAATATGAAATTGTCATTAAATCCACTTTCTCAATTACTCCATTTAAAATTAATAATACCTACACCTTATCACGTACCACAGAAACACTAATTTCTTTGGCCAGAACAAATGAAGTAATGATTTCCAATTTAGAAAAAGGAAACAATATTCTGACAATTATTTTTTAACTCTGCCAAGCCTGTATGTTTCAACGTGTTGCTACCACTGGCGACTATCCCTGGAAGGAAAATATATGGCCCCACTTTGTAAGTAGCAAATAACTGTCGGCTTTAAGACAGAAGTCAAACCCCAAAGTTTCCGTTCGGTCAATTTTTCTTCTGTCGCGGACCCTCATTTCCACATCGTTGTGACAAATAAGATAGATTATTTGTCCAGCTCGCCCCACCAATTGATTTACATTGATGGCCTACACTTTTTTACATTCCTCTTTCCCGAATCCGTAGCTCATTTCGCTCGTAAAACCAAGGATAATTCAAGGCAGGGGATAATGGGGTCTGGCCAGTCCTTTAAAAAAAACTTTCGGTAGCGTCCAGCGGACATAAAAACTGTTTGTTAGCGGGATAATAGAATTGAATTGCTTAGAGCGTGTCTGGCACTATTCTGAGGGAACATGATGTTTGTGATAAGTAAGAAATCCCCATTCCTATGCAATTATTATGTATTACATTCTTCAGGAGTAAATGTTGTCATTGTTACTATTCTACAAAGTAAATACTGGAAATTATAAAATTCCTAGCATGTGGGATATTTTTATTGCCTAATATTAGTTACAGTAAAAATTTAGTGAATATGGACACTAAATTAATGGATTTGGTATTTTCAATAGGTTTTAATCGGGAGAGTTTACCAGAAGATAAAGTAAATTATTGTACAGGGTTAGTCACTATAATCTGACTTAATAGGAAATAAATTAATGATGATAAATAAACTTCTGTTAGTCATTTGTTTGTTCCGAGTGCCTCGTCCATAGTCACTGCGATCCGTCAGACATAAATTTCCCACCTGTGTTCTTTCAAAAATAACTTTAAACTGAAATATGTCGAAAAGTCCTGAATCAAACATAACATATTATATATTTTTGAAAAGAGAAAAATTTAACGAACCTAAGTATGCACTAATATATAGGGTGTTCCATTTAAAAAATTCTTTAATTTAGTGATTTCCATTATTCAATTCTTTTTTCTAATACAATATTAGAAAAATTCATAAAAAAAGCTAACACATTTGTATTAAAAACTTTTTCGTAATTTCAATAATAAACTCACAATAAGTCAGTTATAGTGACTAACCCTGTACATTAGTGCACTGAATATTGAATTCATATTATTTGTACTGCGTATTTAATATTTTATGATATGTGGGTACACATTTCGCAAGTGACCCATTTTTAAGCATTACGTCAAGAGCGCCAGCAGGACACCGCCGGATGCACCAACTTTCCAGGAAGGGTCTACGGCGGGCTGGCGCTGGCGACCAGATGCGTACTCATATACCTACGACCGACTCCGCACACGGGGACTCTCCAACAAACACTCACCCATGCACTAATATATAGGGTGTTCCATTTAAAAAAATTCTTTAATTTAGTGATTTCCATTATTCAATTCTTTTTTCTAATACTATATTATAAAAAATCATAAAAAAGCTAAAACATTTATATTAAAAACTTTTTCGTAATTTCAATAATAAACTCACAATAAGTCAAATATAGTGACTAACCCTGTACATTAATGCACTGAATATTGAATTCATATTTTTTGTACTGCGTATTTAATATTATATGATATGTGGGTACACATTTCGCAAGTGACCCATTTTTAAGCATTACGTCAAGAGCGCCAGCAGGACGCCGCCGGATGCACCAACATTCCAGGAAGGGTCTACGGCGGGCTGGCGCCGGCGACCAGATACTCATATACCTACGACCGACTCCACACACGGGGACTCTCCAACAAACACTCACCCCGTCAACACGTCTTTTTCTATACACTTAGTTTTCAATAAAATACTTTATTATTACCGTTGTGAGAGTGTTTTATTCTTGCTGTACAGTGAAAGCAACCCTCATACATATACCGTATACCTTAGTCTCTTAGGACGTAACTTTACAAAAAATATAAATAATCTACAAACAATTTGTTGCGATTTTTATTACTAATATCCTTCTTCCGAGTAACGACACAGCCCGTATATTGCTTTTAAAGTCGCCCGAAAGCTAATTATTTCCCACACGTGTCCGAAATTATGCCTTGAAAGCATTAAGGGCACATTCGCCCCCGAGGCAGTTTGAAGATCCGCGGTTGATCTCGTCAAGTTGGCGTGCGGAGTCAAACACACCCATTGTTCACCCCCAGCCGACTATTCACCCTAAATTAAAAATCACTTTAGGCTGTGTCTGAAGCTACACAATATCTTGATTGGAATATTAAAAGGCCCTTTTCATTCATGTTGCTTTTTAATGCTCATATGGGCATTGTGGGGAAGGGAGGGAATTAGGACGTTATGATAGCAAGTTTTTTTTAGTATGGAATTATTCTGTTCCTAATTTTGTGCAAGGTTTTATACTAAAATTCTCTCATCGGACATTGTAATGTGCCTTTCATTTCGAATAGTGTTCCGATGGCATGTTCAGTTTGGTCCGAATTGAACAAAGCAATAGGATCGCCGCTTATTCTAATCTTATCAAGCTTAGCCAATAATAGACCATGGTCCAGATGATCAAATGTTAGAAAAGTCGGTGACTCCCCCATCAACAGCATCAATTATAAATTGAGTTTTCGAAATATCTAAAACTTTCATTTTTGGTGCAAAATGCACTTCAATTCATGCCGCTTGAACTCAATATTTCAAATTTTCAGTAACATTTTTCGTTACCCTGTATATAAAATCATTAAGTTGTCGAGTTTGGGACACCCTGAACTTTACAACCACAGTTGAGTTAACTACTTTCCGAAAATAACCACTTTTGCGGTTTAAATAATTACAATTTGGAGTATTAAAAACAGGAATCACCAAAGCCATTCATTTACCAAATCCCTTGTCCCGAAAAGCCCTGTAATTAAAACTATCGAGTTTGTCCTATCCGGCAATTACTTTGGACGCTCCGAACGAATACAAGCCAATAAAATACGAAGCGGTGGCATAAATAGTAGTTTACGGGAGCAGCTGATAGCTGGAGCAGGCCTACTTTCGTTTTCGTAGTGGAATAAATTACTTAAACATGAACTGGGCCGTAAAACTATACTCGGGGGTGTCAGCGGAATCCCACATTAAACAGTAGACAGAAGCAGCGGGAGGGTTCCGTCAGGATGGAAAAGATGAGGCAAGGGTACAGGACCTGCAGGATATTGCGAATTTTGAATTCATTTAAAAGGAATAGATAAATATTATAAAGAAGATATTTTCAAATTCATTTCTTTTTTCAATAATTTTACAATTAACAATTGGATTTTTCCATCAGAGATTTTCTGAAACCTAGGATAGACAACGGAGTCCAAATGGTAAAGAGAAAGAATATGCTATAAAAATAAGCTCCTACTATGTATCTAATGTATCGATTATTAAAGTTAATGTACAATGACTGATAACAATTTATGAAGAATTTGTACACTTCATTTTATCTCAGCCTCAACATTTCTAATCTACAACAGCGGACCGATCACGAAATATTTCATGTCGCATGTAACAATCGATGTGAAATAAAATTTTATGCAGTGTTGTTTTTTATGATTGAATTTATGATTGTTATGAACATTTTCCGATATTATAGAAAAATAAATTGCTGTTAGGAAATTATACCTAGTACGCATACTTATCACCTTTCAAAATGTTTAGCAGAAGCATGAGAAAGTACCCAGAGGTGTCTCGTTTAATATCTCGAAATCCAAAACCAAAAGAGATATTTTTAAGTTCTGAAAGAAACCTTATAGTTGACAAGAGTTTTGCATGGCAATCCACGTGGAATACTATTGCATTGTAAACAACTTATATTATAAACAGTTACCAAAAAAAATCACTCAATAATAGTAATCTACATCATATTGCACTAGATATTTTTCTTTAGATTTTTGAGAAATACAACTGGGGAATTTTAAACATTTTAAAAGACTGTAATCAAAAAATGATTTCAATAGTTTCAGCATCATCATATTTATATATTATAGGTACTTAGGTACCAAAAATACCACCACACTTACACTGTCATAGTTAGAACAAGTGGCTGCATTTAAAAATCAATGTTCCTGTTTTATTTAATAGTCCAGTCGCAATCGGTATCTGTTTTAAAAGTAGGTTGTATGGATGTTTCATATAGTAACGCTAATTTTTTTTTTGGAAATAGTTATAAATATTATGTAAAATGATAATTGCGATATGCGCACGCTGAAAAAGTTGTGCATAATCGTTAGCGCAAGAAAATATAGAAAAAAAAATGAAAAAAGGTGCATTTTTCTCCCTTCTTTCACCTATAACTCGGAGAATATTGACATTAGAGAAAATAGTCAAATGAAAAAAAGTTTCGTTTTGAGATTCTCTTCAAAATAAAAGTGGTCCGTAATTTTTATGTACATTATTGTTGCTGCAATACAGTACAGACCGAAAAAAATTCGTGAAAAAAGATGTTTTTTTCATGAATTTATTTCGGACCTTGACTTCAAAGCAGCCATATAAAAAGTATGATTCTGAGTACTTCATGATATGGTAGTATTGCAGAAATTTTTTCATCGAAATCGGCCTGATAGATTTCCAACAATTTAAGTAAGAAAATACAGAATTATACTTACTTTTCAATTATCTCTCACGGTAAAACTAATGATTATTTTGAGCTCCCAATTTTTATACATACCCTTTGGAGGCTCAACTATCAATCCCCATTTAAAAATTTTCGATTTTATCCATTGTAGCAACAATTAGAATTTTTTCAAAATTTCTTCGAAAAAATACTTAATTTAGAACTGAAGCTACCGTATTTGTATATTCTTCAAATGTAATTATAGGACCAAATATAGGAATGATTGACGAACAAAATCCACTTTTGATCTTGTGGATGCGATGAATTCCCATCGAGATATGAAAGCTCAAAGTTGAAGTGAGTTTACGGCAAAACAACGTATTGTACAATAACAATCAAAAGTGATTTTGATTGTTTGAAGCAAAGACTTTGTAAATATGAACATTTCTTTAAATCAGAAATGTATTTTAACTGTTCTGATGCAAAAAAAAATTGATACATTTCACAGCAATCGAGGAGAGAGTCAAAGAGTGAGGAGTAGCGGGGACTATGCGGGACAGTTCACTCAGAAAAATGCGCCTTTTTTATTTTTTTTTTTTAATATTTTCTTGCGCTAACAATTATGCACAAGTTTTTGAGCGGGCTCATACGGCAATTATCATTTTACATAATATTTAGAACTATTTCCGACAAAAATTAGCGTTTCTATATAAAACATCCATTCCGAAACAGATACCAACTGGAGTATAATACGATTTATTCGTCATACTTTTCATCTGTTCAAATAATTTAAAAAATACTTACTGATTTATAGAGTTAAAGTATCTTAAGTGTACATTACTATAGTCATTTATTTTTTAGGTTAGCTTACTATCGGGTCTCCCAAAATTTAAGCAAGATTTGGATTTTGCGCCATTTGTGCGGTAAAGAAGAAAAACAACGCGCTTTCGTTGTTGAGACATATTTAAAAAATAATTAAGGTTAAGCAGCTACATTTCATAATTTTCATATAGAATATTGTTGCACCCACAATGTGTCACTGTTTGATGCGGATTTTGGCCTGAAGTCATCATCGGACTATAATTCTTCGAAACTGCGGCTGGCCAGGCAATCACAGTTAGTGGTACTCGCTATCGTGACATTTTACTCTACTTTTTGAGATATGGATGTACCTAGACAACATGTGGTTCATTTTACTCCACTTTTTGAGATATGGATGTACCTAGACAACATGTGGTTCCAACAAGACGATACCACATACCTTGCAGGCCAAGAAACAATTCAATTACTGCATGCACCATTTTTGGTCGTGTAATTTCCCGTTTTGGCTATCAGAATTGGCGGCCCAGATCAAGTGACTTTACGCCGTTGGACTTTTTTCTTTGGGGTTTTACAAAGTATAAGGCTTATGCCAATAAGCCCACAACCACCTACGCCTTGAAAGAGGAAATTTAACGCTGTATCAAAGAAATTCAGCCGCATTTAGGTATACAAAACGGACATGGAAAATTTCGATAGAAGAGTGCGTAATCAATCCAAAATTTACAATTTTTAATTAAAAACTTGTGTTTTCTATCAAAATTTCTTCTTGCGTTAATTTTGGTACACCATTTATGTAATGGTGTAAAATAATAGACCTAGATTAGGCTGTACGAAGATCTTATAAATTACCACACAACCAGAGCCTGTAATGAGCATCTTTCCATCTTAAAATGTACCAATAAATTTCATATTCGTCGTAAACTCGAACATTTCCCATTTTCGCAACCGTGAACCGCCATAAATCGAACCGGTCAGTCGGTCCCTCGCGTTGCTGTTTAGGGGAGGCCGCTCTGAAAATTTAATAATTCAAAAATTAAGCCTCAGCAGTCATAACAAACCCCTGTAACCACTTTATGTTATCACAATGCATCTAACCTTACCGCGAGCTGTCTTTTTACCGAAATAATCCCGTCCGCACGTGCACTCAATATTTGCCATACCCGGGGATGTGGGGAGAGAGACAGGGTCGTCTCACAAGGGGATTTGCCTCGGTAACAATTCAAAAAAAAATACATAAGAAGTTACTCACAAGAAAAATATAAAATGTGTGTTTTGATGAGTTTCGAAATATTTATCCTTCCTCAGTATTTTCACAAAATTAATCTTCTAGATGTGTGAGGGACATATTGCTTTTATACTGGCTCATATTAAATAGCAAAGGAAAGAAGCGTTTTTATTCCCCTAATCTGCATTTGCTAATCTGTTTGCTGTAGAATTATTATTAGCTTAATGAAACATGTTTTTTAATTTTACAACAATTATTATTTTTTCTAAATTTATTATTAGCTATATAAATTCATAGTTAGTGATATCCATACTTTTTATAATAAAAAACAAATTGAAACATTGGGCATGTACTTTGAACATAAATAAAAAGTGATACGTTTACCTGAGGATTTTGCAGATACGCCACTGACATGATGATAAGGCCTTTTTGCCACTAACTGTGACATCGTCTGTTTTATATAAAGAAAACATCCCGGCTGCCATGTACTTCCTGAGAGAGTTTTGTGCTCAAATACGTTTTGAGAGCAAATGGGCTTTTGACAATAGAGCACATTTTAATAATACGATGTAGTGGCTTAAACATTTCACATGAATTTTTTATTAAAAATTCTCAAAAGAAGTCAGGCATTGTAACAGAACTTTTATGGTTGTGTCTCAAGTACGGAAAATTATTCAATGAAATAAGTTCTTCAAAACGTAATAAACCACGCATTCTTCCATATTTTCCTTGATTTTTGGACTCAAATTATAAGAGAAAGAATCGAGATAATTTCAGTCGAATTGTTTTCATACACTGTAAAAAAATCGGTGTGAGTGGAATCAACAGAGGTACGGAGTGAACCCATTGATTGAAATTATTGAGTACATTTTCACTCAATATTGAGCATTTTGATAATTTTACTCATTTGTGATCATATTTTAACTAAAACTTAGCACTTTCAATTAAATATAAACAGATACACTCGTATTTGGTACAGATCGGAGTAAATGTCCTGATTATTGAGTGACCCCACCCCATTCTGTGGTTGTCGTGCGTTGTCTTTATTCCTATCGTCCCCATTATAGGCTATTGATTATATTAAAAAAATACAGGGTTAAAAGAAACTAAGACGTTCAAGCAATTTTATTGCATGAATCGTTTAAAGGGTCATTTTATATGAAAAACGAGTGGAGTGCAATTAAATTAAAGGGTGGAAATTGGAGATAGTGGTGAAAATGCATCCCTTTCAGTTTTTTAATTGTAACGAAGCAAAATTTCACTATAGTTCATAGGAAAAATTATTTAGAGAATTAAATTTCCCATCGAAACCCATTATTTAAAAAATTTTAAAGGAAAATTTTATGCAAAAATCGTTAATAAAAAATTTGAAAGAAGCAAAGAATTCAATTTTTAATTTTTTTTTTTACTTTTTTGCCTCTAGTTTTTTTTTTGAGTAAAGATGGGCATTGCTTTATAGAAAAAAAAGTAGATAAAATTTCCTTCAAAATAAGAGGTTGTAAAGTATTTTTGGATGAAAATTGACTGATATATGGACGCTGAAACTTACGATTAGCCAATTTTTTCGTCGCATTTACCCTTATACGTTTTAATTCTCATTTTTTGCAAAAAAAAGGAAGGAAATAAGACGTTCAAGGATTTTCATCACGACTTGTTTGAAGGGTCATTAAAAATGAAAAAACCGTGGGGTGCTATTAAATTAGAGGGTTGAAATTGAAGATAGGGGTGAAAATGCACTTTTGCTGTTTTTTTAATATAGCACGAAAACGAGGCAAAATTTCGGAATAGTTCATATGAAAAATTTTGCCATCGAAATGGCTTATTTAAAAAATTTAAAAGAAGAATTTTATGCAAAAAATCACATCGTTAATAAACAATTTTAAAAAAGGCAAAAAATAAGATTTTTTTTTTACTATTTTGACTATAATTTTTCTTTTTTTGTAGAAGCAGGAAAAGAAAATTGCTGTACAAAAAACTAGATAAGATTCCCTTCAATATGAAGCGTTTTCAAAAGTTTTTGGACTAATATTGACTGAGTTATAACTGGTCAAACTTAAATATTTTTTAGATTTTCGTCATTTTTAACATAACGATTAGGTATAATTCTTATTATTTTTACAACAAATTGGTTCTTTACTTAATAAAAAAATATTTCAAAAGTTTTACAACTTAGAGTGAAAAAAGCAAATAAAATAAAAAAATCTTATTTTTTGATTTTTTTTAAATTGTTTATTATCGAATTTTTTGCATAAAATTTTTCTTTTAAATTATTTAAGTAAGTCATTTCGATGGGAAATTCAATTCTCTAAATATTTTTTCCTATGAACTATACAGAAATGAGTTTACATACTCAGAATAGAGTCAAAACTCACTCATTTGATAGCAGAAATTCACTCACTTCTATTGCAATAGTTTCACTCATAAAATTTTAGTTGTACTCATACTAATAGAGTGGAAATTTCACTCAATCCGGTGTGGACAGAAATTGATACCTTATTGAGTAAAACTGAGTGAATTTCAGTGAAATTTTTTTACAGTGTAACTAAAAACACAAATATATGACAATGTACCCATGTTCCATGCCAAGTTGCTTTGAGAACCTCCTGAATTAATTTGTCATTTTGTGCAGTATGCTTCTCCGGATTTTTTTGTCGTTACAGACAACATGCAGTACCTTTGTCGAGCTATAAAAATAAAAAGTTCGCCATTCCTACAAAAAGGACTGTTATAAAAAGCGTATTAATTAAGCATACAAGAGTTGAATGCTTAATGTGAGCTTACCCTTGCGGATAACGATTCTCATAATGTTTATTTAATTACTTTTTACATTGATTTGTCTTTTGTATGCAGCGGAAGGCACAAGAAATGAATTAATATGTGGCGACATCTACCACAAAGTGCTCGTTTATTCGGTACTTTATTTACTACCGAATCATTTTGACTATAATTTAATTGGATGTAATTAATCCTTAAATATATTTTCATTAAACAAAAAAAACACTGTATATTGCTAATTAGTTGTTACAGAAACATGTGAGTTTTTGTACTAACTATAAAAAAAAACACAAAAATACCGATGGAATTTGAAATTTGCAACCAAGAAAGCTGTGTGCACAAAAAAAACAATAATAATAAGGTATCCATTACACAAAAACATTGTAGAAATTTCTTATTTAATGATTTTGTTAGAGTCTAGCTAATTATATTTGTTATATAAAAAGTTTATCGTACATATAATTGAATAACGGTGTAATTAAAATTTATTTAAAAATAATTATTAATTACTAGCGTATTTATTGCTGTTATTCTACTGGTGCATGCTGTGTGGTGAAAGTGAATAGTAAAATAATTTGTTTGTGTTTCTTATTTGCCATTTGAAAGCGCCACTATAATATTATATAAAATAATTAATTACATAGTTAAAAGACAATTAGAAGTTACTCAAGTAACTTTGTTTTTGACAACTTTTTTGTAATTTTTGTGTTTAGAATGATCACAATGATTATATACAGAGCAGCCCATCGAAAACGTACCGCAAGGCATTACAGGGTAGTAATGAACTTTTCGGCAAAATCCAAAAACAGTTAAAGTTTGCTTCTGAGGGGAACAACTTTTGGCGCAAAAAGCATAGCAAAATCTTCAACCCCCTAAGTGGGGGTGCCATCCCCCAAATTTTTTTAAATGGGAATGGGGTNGGCGCCATAATTATATTTATGGTTACCAAAAAATTTCCTTTTATATTCTAACCGCCAAATAAAATGTTGAAAAGTCTCATGATATAGTTACTTGGCAACTGTAATGGATCACACTTGTCTCGTTGCTCACAAATTATACTTTTGGTACTGGCGACGGATTGAGCTCTTCAAGTACTTTTTCAGAAAGTCCATAGACATGAGGTCGGACTTCTAAAGGACCAGGAATAAAACCATCTTAGAGATTTGGTATCTAAAAAGACATCTGTACCGTTTTGTATGAACCAAGTCATTCGTAATATGTTTAAAAGCAAATCCTCAAATGGTGTATCTTACAGAAACATTAAATATGTGTTGTTCTTAGTTTTGGTGGTAAGTGATATAGTTCCGTTTATCTACATTTGTACAGCAACTTGAAAAAATTTATAGAAAGCTCACGTTGTGCTTGATGCGGATAGAAACAAAGCTATTAACAATGATAAAAACTGCTTGTTCTGTATACTGTTGTAGTTTTGAGATTTATGACAGAAAAGACCAAGTTTTAATTGGAAATGAACATCACATTAAAGATTTTAAACTCTTTTTAAACTCCCGTTAATTATACAAACGTTGTGCTGAAAGTGGTCGAAACGTGCCTATTTCTAGTAATAAAAATTCGTTCTTCTGTCTACTGTCATTGTCTTGAGATTCATGTGTAAGGCAAGATTAAGTTTTAGTTGGAAATTGACATCAGATAGCTGAACTAATATAATAACGTCACTTTGTATTTAGGATAGTAGAAAAGAAAACTATTCCTAGTAATAAAAGTTCCTTGTTCTAAGAATTGTCATAGTATTGAGACTTTGTCTGAGAAAGGATCAAGTGTCCATTGGGTCATTCCAAGTCAACTGACCCAACGCTCCCACTCGACCATCTCCAATTTTCCATCACAGTGTTGACCCATTCTTTTTGACTCACCCTTTATGCATTGCGTGGGAGGAGTAACCTTGAAAACATGAGCTATTTATTATCTAGAAGACCTGGGCACAAAATGAACAATAATGGTAGAAGAAACAACGCACTTTCAAATGAAACAAAAAAGAAATAAATTAAAGATGACCCACATTCCGATTTTTGCTACTAAAGATAGGGTAAATTTGCATACAAATTTTTTGTGGCATTTTTGCCATCCTCTGCTTTCAGAATCATAACTCCTAAATTTAAGCACACATAGAGACACTAACGTAGACTACTCTTTGGAAAATTATTGCCTGATTTAAATTGTACCATCTTAAGTTATTTGTGCTTAAAATGTAGTCATTATTTCAGAAACTGATTTTTTTTGCTCAACTTTGGCAAATTTGCAATTTAGGTTTGACTACAATTGCTTTTTTATTTACACGACTGGATTTGGCACAAAAAGTTGTTCTACTCAGCTAAATTGCATCCTTCTTCGTTGATCCAAACTGAAAAAACAAGCTATCAAAGTTGAAGGATTTTGAAGCAAGATGGTCCTGTAGTAGACCAAAGCCTATAACATGTGAACAAAAGCATATTTTAGGGTCTAATATTTTACCCAGTTTAGTTTAGGAGCAAAGGCTATTTCTGTTTAAAATTTCATGAAGATTGGAGACGATCGACTGGGAACATTGGGTCAGTTGACATGGAATGACCCCATTGGAAATAGACTCTTGAGCCAGTTACTAATTGTACATCATATTATGCTTAAACTGGCGGGAAGCTGGCTATTCCTAATAAAAAATCCTTGTTCTGTACACTGCCTTAGTCTTGAAATTCATCACTGGAGAATGAACAAGTTTTGGTTGAAATTAAATATCAAGTAGCTGATTAAAGAGGGTCCCGAATCTCCTAATATAGACACTATGTCGTGCTTAAAGTAGTCGGAGACGTTACTGTTCTTAGTAATAAAAATCCCTTCTTCTCTATACTGTTAGACTCTAGAGATTAAAGATTTTAAAATTTGTTTCTAGATTGGCAACCTTCAACAGCTGAATCAGCCGAGTTAACGCCGACTGAAGAAATGTGTATAAACCGACCATTTGTCCGATACGTCGACCCAGTACAATTCGTGTTTTCGCGCAACAATAGCCAGCTCACGTTTTTTCCTGAAAAATACCCTTCGTGGAGGAGCCAATCGGGCGGAGAGCCATATATAAGGAGGAAGGCAGGCCTTAATTGTCAATTAGTGTGTTTTAAGAGCATTAAGATGTAAGTAAGGAGGCAGCGAGTGGACTTGCATAAATTCCCATTAGCTGGTATTTTTATTGGTTTATCTATAGCGCGAGAACATGAGTGTTCAGTGAACAGTCATGTTGGCGATGATTGCGGCCGATTTGGCCACCGCGTGGGCAAACCAGGTCCAGTGCCGGCCGCTGCGGTGTCCACTAATCACCCGCGGACGGATTAGGGCCCAGCGACTGCGAAAAGCACTTTCACTAATAGCACGGGGGCTTGTTAAAAATTGCAGGGCGATCTGCGTGCAGGTCCATAAAACTGGGGCTCGGGTTTAATCAGGTAACGTATTAATTAATAAGATAATGCGGTGCTACGACGTGGCTTGGTAAAATCTGCAGCTGCTGCCAGGACGTGCCTTAAGTCTACAGGGTGTCCCAAAGTTCGCGTCTCGGGCCCATAATAGACAAACGAAAAACGACAGTAAAAATATGTTTAGATGACGTGAATCGGGACTCGCTCCGTTTTACACTTGACAAACATTTTTTTCAAAATTCGGAAAATAAAAAAATTTACGTCAGCAACTTTTTTCCGCGAACCCATTTTTTATGATAACTAAAATTATCTATTTTTTACGAACATTTTTTGTGCAAAAATTTTTTCTCTATCTCTTCTCCTTAAAATAAGTTGGGAAATGACCATTTCGCGACTTTTTGCTTCGGCAAGCTGAATTTATCACTATACAGAGTGGTCCGAACTTTATGCAGGAAACTTCGAAGGCAGATAGATCTCTTTAAAATAATATGTGTTTGTTGTTGAATATGTCAAAAAAAATTGACTTTTTGTTTATATCTCCGGAATCTATTAACCGATCTCAATAAAATTTGGTACATATAATGTATGATAGTAGGCCTTATAGTCCCTGAAATATGAGCTTTAAAGGTTCAACCAGTGGTGTACAACTGGACAGGGGTCACCCCCTTTTTACAAAAAAATCTACGCCACTACATTTTTTACATGTCATTGTAACTGATTTATATTTTAATGCACAAAACACGTAAAAAGGCGACTTTAATTTTTTCCCTAAGATTCGGCGTTCTCAAGTTATTGATACCAATACAATCCCCTTGTGGCAGACACTTCTAACGATATTATTACAAGAATATTTGTTTATGTTTAAAAGTAAGTGCAATTTGAAAGCACACCAACAAAATTATTTACACTCCTTTCTACACCACCTGTGCGATATAAACAAAAAATCATTTTTTTCTAAAACCTCAACACCCTGTATCTCTAAAACAGGGCCGTTCCAGACCTATGTTTATAAGGCAAACACATATTATTTTAAAGAGATTTATCTACCCTCGAAGTTTCCTGCATAAAGTTCGGACCACCCTGTAGATGCTAAATATTATGTACAATAACATATTAGTTTCCACAGTCATAAAAATAGGGGAAAGATTGTTTACAGGGTGGTTAATTGCATAATTTGTACGTAAATTCACGTTTTTCGCTTATAACTTTTTTCGATCATTTCCACGAGAAAACAGTAAAGCACTTTTTTTTCATCTTCAAAGGACCTACAAAACTATCCTTCCAGCGTCAAAAAATATCGATTAGATCAAAAGTTATAAACAGAAGAAGTTTATTTATGACTTATGAATTAAACATTTATAAAATGCGTTATTATTAAGTACCAGAACGTTTTGGCATCCCATCCTCTCATTTCTTATCACTGTCTAATAACTCAAACGAAATCTGGAATCGGTAAGTTGAATAGTTTACAAGTTATGGCCTAATAAACAAATTAACTAATTATTAGTCTGGACGATTCCGAGCATCTTCCACAATCGCACTGATTTTTTTTCATGGTAGATTTCATAATAATACATTGAAATCTACCATTTTTTTTAATTTCAAATTTGCAACCTGGAAATTTTTTTTATTTTTTAGCCTTAGTTACAAAATGAAATATACGACGCACGAGCGTGATATAGTCATATATTATTACATATTCGGAAAGCTTATGAAAAGAGCTTTAAGTTAAATGAAATCGTCAAGATTCGTTGAAAAACAAATTACTGGATTAATTTAAGTTTTTATTTATTAACAAAATTATTTGTGATGTATATACGCAAGAAGGTGCCCCAAATTAAAAAAACATCAAAATCAGTCAACAAGTTCCAGAGATATAACTTGCTCTATCAATTTGCTCGTGGATGTGCAGGTTTCCAATCCACTGACTCACAGTCATCTCGTATCGAAGTCATTATTTGGAGCATTCTCAGAGATGTTGTTACAGAGCTATCGTCCTTAAAACTTTCACATAGAAACTTTACCTCTTTATCTTCGAAATGGCACTTAGAAGTCTTAATTGTTATAAACAAAGTAGCTGTGATTTAAAAAAAAGTGTCTAACTTTGCCCCAAATTAAGTTAGAGCAACTTTTTTTTTAATTTGTGTAAAAATACCAGCTTTACGAATATGGAAAAATAATTTCTCTAAATATAATAGCAACAAATTTATTATAATTGTTTATAAGAAAAAAATGACAGTGTTTTTGTGGTACGTATTTGCAGTGGTAAAAAACAATTTTTTTGCAATAAAATAATTTCTTCCAATAAAAGAAGCCTTTCTCTTTCATATGACACCCGCAGAATTAAAATATCTTGGTAATTTTATTCAAGTTATTGCAAATAATGCCTCTGGGATAAACATTTAGTATTTTGCAAAAACTATTGGATGAATCGGTCTGAAATTTTAATCACATATTAAGGACTATAAAAGCCAACTATTTATGCAATAGCAAAGTCGTAGGTTAACTTTTGCAAAACTTATTGTTTATTTAGTATTAATCGGATTTTGACAGTTTTTTGCAATTTCCCGAGCAACAAATTATCGTATCGGATTTTAAAAACCGCCATTTTAAAGGTTTTTTAATTCCCTATAAATTGGCTACTTTCACATTATAATAAAAATTATCGTTTTCTTCTGGTAGGCAAAAAAGTGATATTTTGGGTCATTTTAGATCTTTTATTGTTAATTATTATTAAAAAATCTCGCCTGATGGTGTATGGGTTTTGCACATACTATACTAAAATTCACCCAAATTTTATGAAAAACTTTACAGATCCTTGGCTACTCAACAGTCACAGCATTTTCCTCATATCTCTGGGCTATAATAGCTATTTACAGTTTTTGCAAGAGAAGCAGCACTGCTTGAACATGTGGTACTGCAGCTCAGGTTGAATATGCGGTTGCAACACGATGGTGCTCCTCCACATAAAGCTAAAAGAGTTACAGACTATTTAAAAAATACTTTCGGAACTAAGTGGATTGGAATTGCCCTGTAGAATGGGTTTCAAAGTCTCCAGACTGAACGCCTCTAGATTATTTTTTATGAGGAACATTAAAAAATTACTATATAAGACACCCACGAGAAGTTTGGAGCATTTAAAGCAAAAGATTCGACATGTTTGTGAGAATCTTTCAAGAAAAACGTTGTTTAAAGCTACAAGGGAAGTTAGGAAAAGATTGCATACATGCTTAGACGTAGGAGGCATTCATATCGAAAATTAATAATAATCATAATATTGTTTCGTGTTTTGTTATTAGTTATTGTTATATTTATTAGTTACAATTAAAATTGTTTAATATTTTCTATATTTGGTTATCCTATTTAACCGTCATTATGTGTATTGTTCTATTTTTCTTCGTGGAGTGACCTTTTTTAAGGACATAGCAACTAATATGTAAACAAATTTGTGACAGGAGTTAACAGCGACTGTTTTTCAAAATAATGTTGATTAAGTCATGACTAGTTCCAATACAATAGAATACATTTTTGTACAATGTTTGTTATTGTAACTTTTTAAGGAGAAGAGATAGAGAAAAAATTTCTACACAAAAATGTTCATAAAAATAGATAATTTTAGTTATCATAAAAAATGGGTGTCTGTGGAAAAAAAAGTTGATCACGTCATTTTTTTTATTTTCCGAATTTTGAAAAAATGTTTTTCAAGTACAAAACGAACCTTAGCGAGTCCCGATTCACGCGATCTAAACACAATTTTATTGTCGTTTTTATTTTGTCTGTTATGGTCCCGAAACGTGAACTTTGGAACACCCTGTACAGTTTTGAACAGTTTATTTGAAGGTAGCGGTTTTCCTAACACTCTGTACTTATAATCTCCAACTTTTCCCGCGTACTTTTAATTAAACCCCCGGCTGGAATATTTATCGCCCTTCCCGATACCTTCAAAGAGTTAAACATCCCCTCCCAGCCATCCCGCCTTAATAAAAAAACGAATAAATTATAAAAACACATCGACACAGATGTGGCGGATTTTTAATCAGCGAAAATAGGTCGGATCCGAAAAGTAAGTGAGTCTTTTATTAAGAGGGAAAGTAAAGGGTTGTCCCGAGACGCGGACCCGGAGGGTTGAGGGCTGTTAAGATATTTAAATTGAGATGTTACTTAATTCCGCTCTACTGACTCGCTAATTGCCTTGCACTTAAAATATAACACATAAAATAAACCCCTTAAACCTCCAGGACTGTATAAAACAGTTGAACTAAGTCCGTTTCTTGGAGATTACTCGACTAAGAGGAATTTGGAAAGAAAATTTACCCGGAATTGGATTCGTCAGCACGTAGTCAAGTGCCCCGAATAACACGACCAGTCCTTACGTTCCGAATAAGCTAACTCCTTCTACAAATTCTTTAAAACTAGCGTTACTTCCTGAAAGAGAACTGAAATGGAACAAATATAGTAAGTAATTAGTTTTTAGACTTTAAAATTTATCAAAATTCAACAGTCAACGATATGTCCTAAAATACTAAAAGATTTTGAACCCATATTCAAGATCTAATATTGCCTCTATTCCATCATGTATGAGTTATAATAGTATTCAGTTAAATAATCCTTCTGTTATTGTCAATGCTTTTGCCACTTATTTTTCTGATTCATTTTATCTAATCACAGTCTTAATAGTTGTATACCCACATTGCCCTCTGTTGGCTCTAATGAAGATGACATAATACGTGCATTTAAGGAAATTCTATAATTACATAGAAAGAATGTCCACAAGTATGGAAAGAGTCGCAAATATGCCCCGTAGGGTACTAAGATCGTCATAACTAACTACTCCGGCCCATGGCTATTATAAGTAACTTTTCTAAAATTCTAGAAATAATTTTAAACAATCGGCTTTATCTTCACATTGAAAAATTAATATCTCCGTACCAACATGGATTTATGAGTGGTCGTTCAACAACCTCAAATCTGGTTGAGAGAACCAAAATTGCTGAAGCTTTGGTGCAGAAAGTCAAGTTGATGTTGTGTATACCGACTTTTCCAAAGCCTTCAATCAGCTTGATCATAATTAACATTGAAATTGGAGTCATATGGTTCCTCTGCTCTGTTATCTCTGTTTAAATTTTATTTCAGTGTGTACAGTATCGTGGTTTTCAATCATGTAAATTCAGGAGTTCCGCAAGGGTTAATCCTGGGGCCACTGCTGTTTGTTATTTTTATTAATGACATCTAATTACCTCGATGTGAACTATTTTCTCAATGCGGACGACCTGAAGTTGTTCTTGGAAGTTAAATATTCTACTGATTGTACTAGATTACAAGGCAATCTTGATAAATTACACAATTGGTGTTCATGTAATTATTTACTTCTGAATGTAAGCAAATGCAAATTTATGTCTTACATTCGACGCAAAACTAATCTAGATTTTGATTATAAAATTGATGAATCTTTTCTAAATAGAGTTACGCAATTTAGTGACCTTGGTGTTACATTTGATACTAGGTTATCGTTTGACGAACACATTAGTTTAGTGACCAAATCTGTTTATGAGAATTTAGGCTTTATTTTTCGCGATTCTAAGAACTTTCAGAATGTAAAGGTTGTAAATATATTGTATGCAGCAAACTAGAATGTGCATCGGTTGTTTGGATTTCCATTTATAATGTTTATAATTTATTTATTTATTCATTTATTTATGGAGAAGGGATAAACACAAACTTTATAGCCCTAAACAATGTCCACAAATTACTTAAAGCTAATTGAATATAAAAGTACAGAAAGGATTATTATAATAGAAAATTTTAATTTACAATAATAGTTCCCTTTAAAAATCTTTTAAAACTAATGAGCGTGGAATGAAAAATATCTAGAGGTACTACAGTATTAGTTAAAATGTCTGCATATTCTGTTTATAGGAGAGTTGTGACCAGAATTAGTTCGACAAAAAGTCTCATGAAACAGTGCATTTACTCTAAAATCATGGTGTGGTACATGTAAACAGATCAAGGCTAATAAATCTGGGGAATCGATAAAATTATTAAAAAGCTTATACAAAAATACTGCTTCGGCAATAATCCTTCGATTCTCCAATGAAATAATATGATAATGATTTCGTAACATCGTGCTACAATGAAAAGAATATACACC
This sequence comes from Anoplophora glabripennis, assembly GCF_000390285.2. Classification (NCBI taxonomy): domain Eukaryota; kingdom Metazoa; phylum Arthropoda; class Insecta; order Coleoptera; family Cerambycidae; genus Anoplophora; species Anoplophora glabripennis. Next base: position 26,546 of record NW_019416743.1, on the reverse strand, counting down.
ACTATCCTTGTAGTGTAAATATCGCATAAACCTGTTCTGTATGTCCTCAAGTCGAGACTTATATATGGTATATCGAGGACTCCATACAACAGATGCAAAATTAATTATGCTGTGCACGTATACAAAATAATATACAGACTTAATAGCAAAAATCGACCTAAAATTTTTGCAAACTCTGACAATGAAACCAAGCATTTTGTTGCTTTTTAAAGTTATATAATCAATATGTGAAAAAAAAATAATGTTCCTATCAAATACATCCCCANATTTATGGAGAAGGGATAAACACAAACTTTATAGCCCAAAACAATGTCCACAAATTACTTAAAGCTAATTGAATATAAAAGTACAGAAAGGATTATTATAATAGAAAATTTTAATTTACAATAATAGTTCCCTTTAAAAATCTTTTAAAACTAATGAGCGAGGAATGAAAGATATCTAGAGTACTACAGTATTAGTTAAAATGTCTGAATAGTCTGTTTATAGGAGAGTTCGATAAAAAGTCTCATGAAACAGTGCATTTACTCTAAAATCATGTTGTGGTACATGTAAACAGATCAAGGCTAATAAATCTGGGAAATCCATAAAATTATTAAAAAGCTTATACAAAAATACTGCTTCGGCAATAATTCTTCGATTCTCCAATGAAATAATATGATAATGATTTAGTAACATCGTGCTACAATGAAAAGAATACACACTACTCTTCTTGTAGTGTAAATATCACATAAATCTGTTCTGTATGTCCTCAAGTCGAGACATTTATGGTATATTGAGGACTCCATACAACAGATGCAAAATTAATTATGCTGTGCACGTATGCAAAATAATATACAGACTTAATAGCAAAAATCGACCAAAAATTTTTGCAAACTCTGACAATGAAACCAAACATTTTGTTGCTTTTTAAAGTTATATAATCAATATGTGAAAAAAAACTCATTTTCCTATCAAATACAACCCCAAGATCTTTTATTTCTTCAACTTGATTTAAAATATTCTTATTAAAGTTATAATTATTAGAGTATATATTTTGGTTACGGGTAAAACAAATATAAAAACATTTACTTAAATTTAATTGAAGCTTGTTCAATTTACAGTATTCAAAGAAAGAGTTTAAATCTTAATGGTAGGCAATGCAATTGTCGGAATTCAATATAAAAATAATAATTATTAGTTATGGATTTTATGCTCCTCGTGGTACACCTAAAAAATTATGGCTTTCTTGTTTTAATTTTAACGTTTTCAAAATTATTAAAAATTATACTCGTAGACTCTTCAGACAGATTCCTAGACTTAATTCTAGATTTCACTTTGCTTTACCCACACATCGTACATATTTACTAATAGCATCTCCCCTATATCAAATGATTTCCAATTATCAAAAGAATGAAGATCGACTTGATATATTTTTGTTAACATGATAAAATTGTTTGTCTAGCAAATGTTATCCTTATGTTATATATGTTAGTTAGCTTATTTGTTTTATTTGTCTATTATTGTTTACACTTAAGGTCTTTTGTCTGGAATTTATAGTTTGATTGCTCTGTTTTGTATATTTTTATATTTAATGTTAGTTTGTCTTTTTTCTTTTTAAATTTAGTTAAGGTTTTCTGTTTTATCTCATCCAGTAATTGGGACTTTGTCCCGTTGGATATCGCAATTTTTAAATTAAAAATAAATAAATAATACTAACTAGATTAACGTTAAAGAACGGAGACAGCAATAAATTTCACTGATTTATTTTTTAATAAATATGTTACTGTTACATTTACATTAGCAATTGTATTACAATTTATTATATCACCAATTCGACAGTGCCCAACAACGGCCAACAGTAGCTGGTAATTGCTTAAGTATATATCTATATTAGCACTGTTGACCATATTGAAAAAATGTGTGAAAAATGGGTCACAATCCAATTTCTAAAGAGTTTTAATAATAAATGTTTTCTTAACAAACCTCACCCGATGCGTTTTCAGTTCTTCAAATGCTACTTCATTCCTACTTTCGAGCATCTGGCCAAGACTCTTAAGGCTGTTCCTAAGTTTAACAGACAAAATATTCATAATTTCTTGCTATATTGAATTAAAAATTGACAAATACAAAACGCGTTTTAGCTAACCCAAACCGACTTTCAGAGTTCTGTCTTTTGACAGATGATAAAAATCATCGGAATTCCAGTCCGTGCCATAAAACTTGTCCTCCGCACTAGCATATGCCTAATCCAATTTAAAGATAAATTACCTTTTAAAAGAAACGGCTCTAATTCCAGATCCCTCGAAAGGTTTTAATATTGGCTTTAACATATCCCCCATTTTAATCAGTCCTTTAAGTAGGCAATGGGGAAATAAAAATATATAGCTGCGGGGCGAGGGCTCACAGCATGACGGATGCTGCGGATCCAGACGCTCTAAAGTGGTGGTGTTGCCATGTAGACCAAGAATCTAACATGAGTGATGAGAAAGCACTGTATTAAACATGTTTAAAGTAATCTGCTATAGTACATATGTTTTGAAACGATATCAAGTGATTCAACCATTTCTACCATTAGTTTTCTTAATGTTGATGGAAATTATGGTAATCCTCACGAACGAATTGCTGCTTTGGCGGAGAGTGTGCTGATTGACATTGAAATCTGCATTAAAAAACGTATAGATAAAATTTGGAATCAGTTGGGGTATTATTGTGCTTGTGGCAAGAGTATTGTTTTATAGAATAAACTGTATGAGTAAATATGTCAATGCTGCTAAATGCTGCTAAATGTATAGAAAAGTGAGCACCATCTCACAATGGGAAGATTTATGTATTAACCGCAAATGGCACATGGAAGGAGCTTTAAGCAGAACGGACAACATTGTCAATTGTGTTTTAAGGTGTCAAAGGTTGAATATGGAACGGTAGGTGTCAAAAAATTATCTTCGAGTAAACCAGAAATGGAAAATGAAGAATACTGAAAATTGTTATTCGCAAAATAGTGCATTTTTTATTTAACAACATTTACACTTGGCAAGATTTTAGGTGTATCTGCGAAAAATGAAGGTCTACCATCGATCAGCAGAAGAAAACTTTGGAAAATCCTAAATAAGCAAAACAATTTCATTTCTGGTCTACAAGGACGATATTGTTGGAGTTTTCCGAGAATTTTGTGGAGAAGGAAAAAGTTGTTATTTGGATCACACCTGGATATACTCCACTACCAAAGTATGGCAAGATAGGATGGGCTGGAACAAGTAAGTCAATCAAAAGGATTAAATGTTCTTCAAGTAAAGGGAAAACTAGTTGTGCTAATGGCTTTGCTTTGCTCACTGTTATTTTTATCTAAAACTGCTGATGATTGTCACGAAGATATGAACACAGACGTTTTTATAAGAATATTTTGCATATAGTGGATTATACCCCTTGATCTGTAATTGTTGTGGATAGTGCTAACTCAAGTCCTATTGGAAAAACTCCTACGATGGCTATTTGCACAGATTTACTACAGATAAAATAATAAAAATGAATACAAAAATGAGCTAGCTTGACAGTGGTTATTAATTCAATAGTTGAGATATATTTATTTTAATTTACACGAAGATAATTTGTCAGAATATTCTGATGAAGAACTTAAGAGTACATTTTTTTCATTTAAAAAATGTATAAAATTGAGACGGACAAATATCATATCGTCATAATATCTGACAGTATTTGTACTCCTTTATATTTTACTGTAAATTTCTATAATATATTTTGTATTATCCTAAATATGGATTGTTTACAGTTTTTTTAATTAAATTTCCTTAATATGCATCTGTCATGTCTGAAGATGAAAAAGATAATAGCTATACCTCTGAGAGATTGAGAAAAGGACTTCCAAATTGTTATAATCTCAAGCAATTAAATATTTACCTCAGAACTGTCATAGTAAGTGTATTTAAATTTGCTGAATTGCTTCTACGTTGATTAAGTTTTAACGGATTTATTATAAAACAGATAAGAATATATGCCATTGATTACAAATACTAGGTTTTAAGACGTTTAAGAAAAAGGTGCCCAGAGAGAAAAATGTAAAAAGCAACAACCTTTTTCTAATAAATTTTTCCAATCCCTTTAAAATAACGTTAGCGAAATAAGTAAATTAACTGATTATTTCCAGTATCCTGCTCCATCAGAGGATGGAAAAAAATATATTCAGAAAAATTTTTTAAAATTGTATTGTCCTAAACACCATAAAGTCTTAGTAAATTATTAGATTAAAACTGTTGCTCCTGATTAGTTAAACGCATGATTAAAATGTTGGCACATTTTTCTAGGACACCTTGTATAATGAGCTCCTATTAGCTATCACGCATGTCGAAATGAAGTAAATAACGAGAGGAGGGTTTTTTCAAAACCAACATCGTCTTGGTGAAATTTCCCGAGAACTGCGATTTGTGACGAATCGGCAACGCCGCGGGAATTCAGTTTAAACCGCCGGCAATGATCGAGACAATTGCTGTAATTTTCCGGGAAACTCCAGGCACGCTCAAGAAGGGGCTGAGTTACAACGTAGCCGTAGCATGTATGCCTTGCTAGGAGGGTGGCTGTAATAGCCATATATTTTTTTAAGTCGTATTAGAGTTTAGCCTAATGGCACTCATTTCTGCAGGGCAAAATTAAATTCGTACTCCGGTTAGTACCGGATTGGCTTCGCTCTTGTAGAAGCTGTTTGGGAATCTTAATTTGTCTATAATAATATTGTGGTTGATGTTAAGTACAGTATTTATGTAGATCTTAAAAAATATATACACTTTTAATTCAAAAATGTAAGTGAAGTTTGAAAAATATATTATACACAGAAAAAAAAGGAGTAAAAAAGGAGTTTTACGCGAAATTTACACTATTTTTTATCAAGAAAAGTCTACAAGGAAAACGAGTAAAATTTACCCTAATACAATTCGGTAAATTTAATAAATATGTTTGGGTAACCTAAAGATTTAGTAAACTTTACTCTCACTAAAGTAATTTTAATCAAAATACACTATAGTGTATACTTTTATTTAAAAAAATCACCTATTTGTCTAAAGTTCTGTTCCAAATTTACGTTAAGAGCGAATTCAAATAATATCAGCTTGTTTTATCTACAGATTTCGATTATATACAAAAAAATTCAACTAATTTCAACAATGTCCTCAACTATTTCAACAATTTTGCATAATGAACGGACTACACATTAAAAAATGTCACTATGTACATCCATCATGAAGGTTTAGCTAAGAAGTCTCCCCCCTTGTGAAGAGTGTGCTTTATTGCTCTATTACTTAAATGAAAACACTGGTGGTGTAACTGAAATTCACCTCTACATCAATAACTGTTGGGGGTAACATAAAAACCACTTACTGATAAGAATGCTTCTTGCACTACTGCTACTGGTATATTTAACAAAATTGAGCAGTATTTTCTTGTTAGGTAACACTCGTTTCTGCCCTGTGATTAAGATTTATCCTTGAATAACGGAAAACAAAAAATTTGATGAAAAGGTTCACCAGTTAACTTATATTGTAACTAACTCCTATGCCTGGTCACAAGTTTATGGTAAAGGAAGTGAAATATTAGATTTTAAAAACTGGTGATTTACTTTCTGTAAAAAAAACTTGTCATTTTTCGGAAAACACGCTATGTAATGAGAAATCAGACAGTTGTAAGCATCTGAATTTATAGATGGACTTCAACATCGGACTTTTGATTTACAATAAACTAGAAATTTTGGAAAGCATTTCCCTATTTTACCAACACAACAGGTCTATCTTATTGATAAAGTGTCAATTAAAGCTAAAAAAATGTTAGGCACTAAAGAATGTATTCAATTTGCCGATGAAGAAGACAAATTTTTTCGACAATAATGTCATAAGTATGCTTCAATAACAACAAAACGGGCAGATCACATATGGAAGATTTAAAATTAAGTATTATGTAACATTTTTTATACGTGTTCGAATAATTAAAATTTGAAAAAAATATAAAAAACTGTCTTTTGCAGAAAAAGATAGGTCAATATTTTCATATATTTTTTAACAAATTCTGCAGGAAACAATGATTATTCTCTTCATATTTTGTAAATACATAAGGGGTGTTTCAGAAATATTTTCTTATTTTAACCTTTATAAATAAATACTCAGAATGTATATATCCAAACAAATTTAATACTAAAAGAAACCTTAAAGATTATATTTTTATGTGTTACAAAGGATATTGGGTAAGTGAGACCCGTTTATGTTTTCACATTCATTTAGTCGCGTAGTAAATTTCGCGACAAGTCGTCGAAGCATTGCGCAAGGAATAATGTTGATTTCTTCTGCAATTTTTTTTTCAATTCGCTCAAATACTGCAGCATTGGAGTGTATGCTTTACTCTTAAGGTAGACCCACAAGAAAAAAATCGGCTGGGCTGAGATCGGAGCTTCTCGCTGACCAGTTACTGTCCCCTCTGCGACTGATGACTTTTTCTGGGAATAACTGATGAACGACTGAATCGATGAAAGAGAAGTGGCTCCGTCTTACTGGAACAAAGTGTTCCTGTTACAGCTATCGTGTCTCTGAATTAAAGGTGTTAAAAATGTTCTGATGATCATACGGCAGTAACGCTCACACGTAACTGTTTGAGCTTGACCGCAATTATCTTTAAAAAAATAGGGGCCAATGATATGGCAGCCCAGACGACCACTTTGGGTGAATGTAATGGTTTCTGATGAAGGTTTTACTTAGCCCAGCATCGACAATTCTGCTTTTTAACACGACCGTTTACGTGAAAATTTGATTCTTATAATAATTTCTGTACAGGCGACNTTTGTGTTCGAATAATTAAAATTTGAAAAAAATATAAAAAACTGTCTTCTGCAGAAAAGAGATAGGTCAATATTTTCATATATTTTTTAAAAAATGCTGCAGGGAACACTGATTTTTCTCTTCATATTTTGTAAATCCATAAGGGGTGTTTCAAAAATGTTTTCTTATTTTAACCTTTATAAATACTCAGAATTTATATATTCAAACAAATTTAATACTAAAAGAAAGTTTAAAGATTATATTTTTATTTGTTACAAATGATATTGGGTAAATGAGACCCGTGTTTGTTTTCACATTCATTTAATCGCGTATAAAGTTCGCGATAAGTCGTCGAAGCATTGCCCAAGGAATAATGTTGATTTCTTCTGCAATTTTTCAATTTTCAATTCGCTGAAATACTGCAGCATTGGAGTGTATGCTTTACTCTTAAGGTAGACCCACAAGAAAAAAATCGGCTGGGCTCAGATCGGAGCTTCAAGCTGACCAGTTACTGTTCCCTCTGCGACTGATGACTCTTTCTGGGAATAACTGATTAACGACTGAATCGATGAAAGAGAAATGGCTCCGTCTTACTGGAACAAAGTGTTCCTGTTACAGCCATCGTGTCTCTGAATTACAGGTGTTAAAAATGTTTTGATCATATGGCAGTAACGCTCACACGTAACTGTTTGAGCTTGACCGCAATTATCTTTAAAAAAATAGGGGCCAATGATTCCTTAGCTTGATATGGCAGTCCAGGCACTTTGGGTGAATGTAATGGTTTCTGATGAAGGTTTTGCTTAGCCCAGCATCGACAATTCTGCTTATTAACAAGACCGTTTACGTGAAAATTTGATCCTTATAATGATTTCTGTACAGGCTACACACAACAACATAAGAATCGTTGTTCCATAGCAATAAAAAATTAACAATGTTACAAAACATTTGCCACCAACGGCATTTCTATGGAATGTGTCTATTGCACCAGCGGACGGATTCAAAAACGAAAATATTTCTAAAACACCCTATATTTTATGACTTTTTGAGTTAAAAATGTGCTCTAAAAAAATATTTACTTTTGTATTTCGGATAATACGTAGTTGGAAAGATTTTTTCAAGTTTTCCTTCCGTTTTTATGAGGCATTTTCAGTGAATTCATAGCAGTTTTTTGACGAGAGTTTTGGACAATTTCAGCAAATTAGAAATAATATCTCTTCAATATACAAGATGTCTCCAGAGTCTAAGATAGTTTATAAGCTAACAATACATTGGGAATAAGGAGAAAACTCATATTTTTGCTTCTTATGTTTATCGTTGCATTTTCTTAATTTTACACGTCTGTTAAATGTACAGAAAATCTTGTGCGGTACTAATGGGGAAAGGAACTAATCATAACACAGCCCCACAAAAAAAGTGGCAGGTCCGAAAGACAAGATCATAGTATAGCGTCCCCAAAAACGTATAGATATGTATTGTTAAGAAATTATTATTTTGATTAATTTAGGTATTTGGTATGAGTTATTAATTTTGCCATTTTTGTGTTATGTATTGTGTGTTGCGTTATTTTGTTTTTTGTTTCTGTAATAAAATATGTCTTTATTATTTTTTTTATTTTTGTTTTGATTAACTGTAGATTGTTCAATACAAACCTTTCTTTTGTTTTACCTTGAACTTTTTCTTTATCCCTTGCTAGCTGTTACTCAGATGTTTGTTTTATTTGAGATCTCAGGAGTCTGTTCTATTTCATTCAGACACAAACTAGTACAATGCAGCACGCCAGAATAAATAGAGTTTTAACTTTTAATACAATATTTATTTTAAATTTTTAGTTGGATTTCTCAAAAACAAAACTTCAACTTGTTGACTTAAATTGTGAATGGCTTCTTTAGAATATTTTATTTATTTTTATACCTTTTCTATTTTACTACAATTTTATACAATACAAGGACTGTGTTTTTTATTAAAAAAAAATTACTATATTTGTAATTAGTGTTATTTATTCTATTTTAATCACTTGTCCGTGTATTGTGCTTTGCCTATCGTAAAATGCATACTTTTTTATTATTTACAAACTGAAATTCATCTTAAAATTAAAATGGCTGTCCCTTTTATAACTTTGTTTGAGCTCATCGAATTTTTGGAGTTTTTTAAAGCTATGATTAAATTGCTTGTATTCAATTTTGTTCAGGTAAGTCCTGTTGTTATTATTTATCCTTTTTCTAAGGTTTATTGCATTAGTAATATATTATTTTTAGGTTATAGCTATCAGTTTTATTATAGTGCACTTTATTTTTCAATTTTGGGTACCTGTTATCTGCTACTTGCATCTTTCCTTATTGGAAACTATGTAGATGTCCTGTATACCATTTATGGGGCCACTGGAAACCTCTCTGGAAACTGCTTTATACTGATTATGGAAATTTTTTCTTCGATGGCAAATTTTCTTTCTCTGGATTTTGAGAACAAACAAATTTCTATCTTGCTGGTGAGTTTAATTTACTTCCTTGACTGTATTTCTTGAACTTATTTAAAATTTATAGGAGCTGCTTCTCTCCTTTCTAGTTTTTACAAAACCCAAGCCGTAACTAATCAATAAACTTTTGTTTCTCCTTCTTTCTGGATTTTTCTGGTCTTATTTTTTCTTAAGGTCCCTTCACAGAAATTCCAGTCCTTGGATGTCTTTTTTTTACAACACTTTTCACTGCACTTCTTATAAACTAATACATTTGTTACAAATGTCCTTTTATTTTAACATACAATTCTATTACTAATTATTAAAATGTTCCTTATTTTATGTTATTTTCTAGGTCATCTCCAGGTACTTGTAAAGCCAACTTTAGTTTTGACAATTGATAAAAAAATTTCATATATGACAAGTTCATTTAAGATATCTTCTATACAGTTACTCGACTTTCCAAAATATGCATACCAGATTCATCTATGGATATTGGGCTTTTATTTGATATACGTCACTCCAGGTTTAAATTCTGTTTTTTTCACTGTACTGAGTGTTAACAAGTGACGATGTCATGCATTTTTTTTTAAATTATTTTGTATTTGTGAATTAAATTAAAATTATCAATTTTATACTATGTGATATCCTTAATTGTTATTTATTTTATATTCTGAATCTTTATATTAACAATTTTATACTATTTTATTGTTTGCTATATTAATAATTAATTTTTATTTATGATCCAAAGTTCGGTCAGGTAACTTTTCATTCGTGATTCTTTGTGCACATTTCCAATTCGTTACAGTATATTTACTTTTCCTATATTTGACCTCGAAGTGACTTTACCCCAGATCTGATCGAGTCAAACGGACACCGGATTCGGATTTAGCGACCCCAAAAAACATATGGATACCATGGTCTTGTCTTTCGGACTATCCACTTTTTTTTGTAGAGCTGTGTAATTATTGACTATTTTTACAGATTTCTCAAAAAAACCGAAAAGGTACTTTCCAATGTTTACATGGGTGCCTATGTTTTCCCTGATTTTTCACTACGAAAAATTAAAAGAAGAATTTTCTTTTTCTATCATTGTCTCAACTAAAAGTGCGATTTCTTTTCTATAAAACGCCAGTCTTAAAATAAGTTGTGTGTACTTAGCATCTTCCTGTAAAGTGATTCATTTACATTCAAACTTTATAAAGCTGTGATAACTAAAACCATACTTTTTTTATTTTCCAACGTTTCACGCTTTTTTCTTTTCTCTTTCACCATATCGAGGTTTCCAAGGTCATTTCTAAACTTCATCATTTGACAATATCTTTAAGGCAGGTTAGTTTTAATTGACACTATTTTGGAAGGTTTGATTTAAAAATTAAACACAAAGTGAATTCCCTCGGAAGGAATAATATTTTAGCAAATAAGTACTTCATTACCCTTAAAAAATGCTGAAATAATTTCACCACATTCAGTTCGAATATGCCATCCCTGAACCCGCTTATCCCTCGTAGATTTAACGGGGCATTTCCAGCAGGAACAAGTGCATAAGTGGAACACTTCTGGGACTTAAAATTCCCGATATAAAAACATCAATAAAGCTCCTAACCGCAGCATGTTCAGTTTCGGAAAAATGAAATCTTTTTAACCTCCCTCTTCCCATCCACATATATATATTTCCACCCTTGAAATAGCTCTTCGATATACCCCCGTCCCTCCGCCGCCCGGGCCGCCCCTCGCCCCGGGGTTACGGTAGTGAGTCGCAATTTTTCTCGCGACTACGTGATCGGAATGCCGTGCACGCTAGTGTTTTGTTTTGAGGGCGAAGGAATGGTCTGTCTCGGCCATTCTTCAGCTCGAACCCCGGCCACCACTCGAGTTTTTCTTGCCGGGCTTGAAAAAATTTCGATGAATATTTTATGTTGTCTACTTGCAAACTGGTGGATTTAGCACGCGCCTAAATTAGTGGGACAGAACTATAGCCATTAGATAAATCGAATCGATAGTTTCATCCTTTTTTTGTGGATGATGTTTACCAGGAAACAAACAAAAATTTATGGTAAATATTAATCTAAACTGTTGTGGTAGATAGTAAATGTTGCTGTCAGTTTTATGATGGATTTACAAATTGTCTTAACTTTATTAAATTTTTTAAAACGTTATTGCTTTGCACTAAACTACAAGTTGTCTCTAAAGGGTCTGTACAACGCTCCAAGATATATAGTATCGCTCAAAATAAGGCGATTTAACTAAAGTTGCTTTTGTCCAAAAATTTTTTATAACGGAATTACAAAGTGTCAGTGTCAAAAAAGACTTAACATTTTCTTTAATATCTTTCGACTACTTCGAGCTATTTTCGTAAAATTTTGTATCTGGGGGAATTTTGGGATGGATAATTTCATTGTATCTTTTTCATTAGGACACATTTAAACTGTCAAAACTCTTTTGTGGTATATCTTTTTCCCCAACTCTTTGCTTAAAAAAGGTATACCTTGCTAATATCACTAAAGCCAATCGTTTTCGACAAAAAAGTAAACTAGTGGAAACAATTGAGGGATCAAAAAAAATCTAAATTTTCGGCGATTTTTCAAATATCTTTGATAAAAGTGGTCGTATTGGAGTAAAAAAAGCAATTTGAAGCTTGAAGTTTCTAATTTTTGGATCTTGCAAAAAAAAATTATCAAGTAACACGTGTCGCGCAATCTTAATGAATATAATGAAAAAAATTGTTTCGCAATTTATTTAGCTTCAATTTCTTTTTGTTTTGGTTTCCATACGACCATTTCTCGCTGAACTATCGGACTTTGAATGAAAATGGATCATTTTCTCTTTGTTCATCTATATCTCAGAAACCGATGGTTGCGTACACCAAAAATAAGATCGAAAAAATTTCGAAACATTTTTTTTCATGATATTCATTAAGATTGCGCGATAGGTGTTACTTGAATTTTTTTTTTTGCAAAATCCAAAAATTAGAAACCTCAAGCTTCAAATTGCTTTTTTTTACTCCAATACGACCATTTTTATCAAAGATACAGCCATTTGAAAAATCTTCGAAAATTTAGATTTTTTTTTATCCCTTAATTTTTTCCGCTAGTATATTTAAATTTGTAAATTTTGTAAAACGAAATTAGAAGCAATCGTTTATGCGCAAAAATGTGCCTTAAAAGGAAACAGTGCAATTAGAATTTTAATCGCTTATTTAACAATTTTACTGCAGGCAGAATTGACAGAGTATAAAACATACTTTCTAAAACCAATCCAATCAATCCAACACCATCTAAAACAATCTAAACGATCTAAAAATCTAAAAAATAATTAATTATTATTTACCTGTCTTAAAAGATATATTTTTCAATATAAAAACATCCTCTACTTTCTGCTCATTGATGAAACGACAAAAGAAAACCAAAAATCATATCACCTATGCAGTTGCCTTGGAAAAAATGTAATTAAAATTTCACGAAATTAGCTCAAAATAGTTGCAGGGTATTAAAGAAAATGTTATTTATTTGTTCAACATTGACAACTTTGACACCCTGTAACTCCGTTATTATCAATTTTTGGACTAAATCAAGTTTAGTTAAATCGAATTAATTTGAACCGTACTATATCTGGCGGCGCTTTGTACAGACCCTTAAGAGATACCCTGTATATAACAGGGTAAGTCAATATAATGGAGGCAAAATATTTCAAAATATGAATTATACAGGGTGATTCGTTTTCGGATGATTAACCAAAGTACATTTTTTAAATGGAACACACTATATTTGAGTAGATATTTATATTTTACATGGAATTATGCAACTTTTTCGTAATAGGTACTATGTGCCAAAAATCAGCTGTTTCCGAGATATTAATATTTTAATATAAAAAATGGCATTTTCGGCGTTACACGATCGTTGCTGATATACCCGTTTTTTGAGATACAATCTAAGCAATCGTCGCACTTGTTGTACTAGGTTCACCGTAAATTCTGAAGTGATCACAGTTTATAAATATCATACAGGGTGTTTACAAAATCGTACCAAATGTTATCTTTTTCAAAGGCAGAAATGTTGCTTTTTTCAAATGGATGTGAAAGACCTTCCAAAAATCTACAACCTTCATAATAGGTGTTATATATCAGTTCGTCACATGTTACGATATTTTTAGCAATTTCTTTATGTTTTGTGAAAATATCCTAGGGAGGCATTGATATAGCATTGAAACTGTCAATAGTTCTTCCCGTCATCAGCTTTGACTGTTAATAGCGTTTTTCTTTGATTCAGATAGTTATTCTTAATTAATTAATATTGTTTGTATGGTTTTGTTGTTACTAGTTCCTAATGAATTTCTCAAGAGAAGAACGTATCGATATGATATGGGGGCTGGGAGAAGCTCAAAGAAATTGTTTATTTGCAGCCCAAAAAAGCCTTTCGTGTTTTAATAGAAAGTTTTAATTCTACTGGAAGTGTATGTTACAGAAAACATAAAATTCAAAACAAAATATAACGGAAGAGAAAGAATTGGAAGTATTACTGCATATTAAGAAGGATCCACATATAGCAGACAGTTAGCGATCACCGAAATCTCTCAGTGATCCGTCAATAGAATAACAAGAAAATCGAAGTATCATGCTTATCATATAGAGCTTCACCAGGAACTACATAATAATGATTTACCCATGAGGATGGCCTTTTGTAACGACATGCTTCAAAGGATTACAGGTCACCCAGATTTTTTGTACAACATTTTACTTTCGGATTTTCTTTAAATGTATGGTATACTAAATTTGTAATTGGTCCCTATTTCTTTGGGTAAACTCTAACAGGGTTCACTTATTTAAGAAGAGTTACCAACGATCTTACATTAGAGGACATAAATTTACAAACAAGGCAAGTGATATGGTACCAATAAGACGGTACACTTGCACATTTTCATCTTTATGTCCGAGCCTGTCTTGATAAAATTTATCCTTACAGATGGATTGGTCGAGGAGGGCGACTATCATGGCCTCCTAGATCATGTGACCTTACACCACTTGACTTTTTTTTGTGTGGGTTTGTAAAAACAGGGTATATAGAGAGCTACCAACTACTGCCTATTGTAACAGTTAATAAAACTTTGTTTTATCAATAAATATATATTTTGCTATCATGTGTATAAAAGATTCACTAAACATTCAATAAGAATAAGAAAGCTGCATAATTTAGGATCATTGTTATTTTCTGCAGATACAGTAAAGATACATTTTAAGCAATGTTTTCTTGTTTCAACTCTTTAGCCTCAGTAGGTTGACGCTATTTATGGTAAAAAAATGAAAAATAAAGAAATTGTGAAAAATATAAAATATGAGGAACTGATACATAACACCTATTATGAGAGTTGTAGATTTTGGAAGGGTCTTTCACATCCCGTTAAAAATACAGGGTGTTCCTTTAAAAAAAAAACAAAATTTTTGCCTTAGAAAAAGATAACATTTGGTACGATTTGTGAACACCCTTTATGACGTTTATAAACAGTTACCACTTCAGAATTTACGGTGCACCTAGTACCTACAACAAGTATGACGATTGCTTGTAACGCCGAAAATGTTATTTTTTATATTAAAATATTAATATCTCAGAAACGGCTGTTTTTTGGCACATAGTACTTGTTAGGAAAATAATTGCAAACCTAATTCGATGTAAAAGATAAATATCCACGCAAATACAGGGTGTTCCAATTAAAAAAATACTACTTTGGTCAACCCTCCTAAATCAACTTTGCCACAGCGTTGACTCACCCTGTGTGTTCAAATCAAGAAATTGTTTATTCACCTGGCAAATTAAATTTAAATGAATAATAGACAGTTATTTAAAAAATTAAGGAAGAAAAAATTCAGAAGTGCGGTGAAATAAATCTGATATTTGGCGTGGATTTGGATTTTAAATCCAACATTTCGCCGTTTCAGGGCGACAACAAAGGAGAATAGGTAATGTGCGGGCAGAGAATTGTCCCCTCGCTTTAGGGCACGCCGATGAGAGGGTTGAGGGTAACATTTCGGTACACAGAGCGGTGACGACGGTGGCATTTCCCGATATGAGTCTACTGCTTGAATTATTGAGGGCCAATAACCACTACCGCGTATTGTGTGGGACAATAAAAGCACCCACTATGAGTTATACGGCGATGTTTTGCGGTTCCGACTTTACTTCTTGCCACCGTTTTATGGCTATTCTGCCATTACCTTAAAAGCATTGACATAAGAAATGCAGTGTTCACTCCGAGCCTTGCTTGGTTTTAATTAGAAAATATTTTTAATAATCGGGGAGGACAGTCGCAGCTGCGACGGTGATTTTATTTCGAGCCGAGTACAGCTCGTTCAAACACTTTGCAGCGTGCAATTAAATTATAATCTCTTCGAGATACATAACAGCTTTTTTACGTGAAGATTTATAAAATTATTTAACTGCAACATAATAATAATATGTCGACCCCCTCCCTCACAAAATTTTTACTAAACCGATCTCCAAAGTCAGAGTAAGAGACAAAGATGGATTATTTCTACATTAACTGTAGTTGCTTGATTGCAACTTAGTAATTTTTACTGCATAAAATTACTTATGCCGGAAACAAAACTTATATTTTTGCATTAAAATTCTATAACGAGATAGGGGCACCGTAATTTTCTGATTTATCTGTACATAGATCAGTACATTAAGCCTAATAAGTGTCCCTAAACACATGTTTCGATTGTTGCAGCTTGTTAAAAGTTGAAGAGCGACTTCACGCCACCTCGAATCACCTGGATGTGTTCTCCACGCCATCTCGTATTTTGCTTCTCAGGATTAATAGTAACGCAACTTGGCGTGACAAAAATGCTTCTCTTTGAAAAAAAAAACTCGTTGATGTTTGTATAATTTTTTTTTAAATGTCTCCGCTGTCGTTCTTAGCGTATGTATGGTCCTTTAGATGAGAAAAAAAGATTGTGTTTCTTTCCTTAAATTTTCTGTAAAAAAATTGTTTACTTCTTGGAAACAGAAAACTCTGGACTCCTCTGCTTTATGTCCCACAGGCTTTTTCTTTAGAAAAGGTATTAATTTCGAAAATTTGCTGTGTCCATACACTAACATAAAAATGTATCTACTTTTTTTATCGTTTCCTTAATTTAATTGGTAATAATTCATCATTGGCTGGAACGTTCTCTTCGTCACTTTCATAGTTATTCATCTTTAAACCAGCGAAAACTTCTGTTGTCAGACAACTGTGACAAGTTTTGACAAAAGAGCTCGGTAAAATTACTTTACTGAGCTTTTGTATCACTTTAACGAGTTCTCTACCCCATGATGACGCTCCTGTCCAATCTAGTGCAGAAACTCCACAATAATCAATATTCATTCAATCAATCAATCAATAAATCAGTGTATTCAAATCGTTGAATAGGTCGTGGCACACCTAACGTTTGGCCTCCTGAAAAACCTTACTAAAATCCTAGTTTTTTTGCACAAAACCTATTATTTTTACAAAAATATCAGAAGAGATTAAATTTGCTACAAGTAGCTATATATTTGTCTATTACCATATTGGCCATGGAAAAAAATACGCAAGGAATTGTGTATTTTATACATTTTCGATTGTAGATGAAATTCACTTAGATATTTTTTTTTGCTTCATATTTAATAAAATAAAATAGAAACTAAGTTTTTCTCTCCCAATTTGAAAGGTCATAAATATGCATGGGAGAGATTTTTTTCTATGAAAGATGCTCTTAATTTCCAACCAGGATTCCCTCCCTTAATTTCTTCTCAACATATTTATTTCCACACTGTATAGAAATGGTGTTTGGTATATATGATTACTTGACGGTAATCAGACAAAAAAACAAACAGGCTGTTTGCAATTTATGAAAATTACTCCAAAACTAGTAGCATGCATCACCTATACGTAATGAGTAGTCTCATTATAGTATGTAATGTAATGTAATGTAAAACCACATACCTAGCCGTTACAAATTGATAGTTATAAAGTACTTGGTTGAAATAAGTGATGTGGTAAACGCGAGAAATCATATATTAGAGTTATATTATTTGTTGTATGTGGTCCGTTACTTGAAGAAATGTTTTCTAAAAATAAAAATTGTCATTGATTGTCATCAATAACCGAAAAATTAAAGTATTAAAGATGTAAATCAGAGTAGGTCTGCGTTAACAGGACTGTGTAAATATTTTGGAAAAGCTGCTTTGTTTGCAACATTTGAAACTATAGTGTATTTAGTATTAAGGTCAGTAAGTGTTCTTTACTGGTTAAGGATATGTCTCAAAAATGTCTGAAACTACAAGAAACAATTTTCGCGTTGGTTACTATGAGATCGAATATTTATTGTCAAGTAATATCTGCTGTCATCAGACATTTCTCCAAGATAATATTTTTGACACAACTTGAGCTTCTTGTAAGGTATGATTCAAGAAAGTGACTATTCAAACTTAGAAAATGCTTGCCAAGTAGGAAGCCATTATTCCAGAGAAGTCCAAAGAGGTAAGTAAGTATATGAAAAAATCTTCAAGCATTTTGCAGCATGGTGTAACAAGAAAAAAATTGAAAATATCACAGAAAAGGTAATGTTACACTATTTTGTTTCAAGAAATGAAACTCTAAAGGCTCCAGGAAGCTTATGTGCTGAATACTTTATGATCAAAGCCAAAATATTTTTGAATAAAGCAGTTGATATTTCAAAATACCTAATTCCTTTTCCTTAAGAGGAAAAATATTGGACATAAAGTGAAAAAATCAAGAATCTTTATCAGAGAATACATGTAGAAGTTTTCAAATAATTTTTCTGATCAAGTCTATTTAAATATAAAAATAGGAATGATATTTGGATCAGCAGGAGCATACAGAATGAAAAACGATATAATTTGAAATGAAATCCAAAACTGGCAAAGTCAGCTCGCTTATTCTTGGCAATGCGAGATCACGAACCAGATAGTGGGTAGAAATACCACAGGAGGTTGGCCCTGCAAAAATTGCACAGTGCTTAAAACTGCCGGAACCCCCAACTTATACCGGACACGTATTCCGAAGGAGTTCTACCACTAATTTGGCAAACCAAGGAATAGGTATTTTAGACCTTAAAAGGCACGGTGGGTGGCGTTCGTCCTCTGTAGCTGAGTGATATATCGAAGACTCTGTGGAAAACAAAAATCAAATTTCAAACAAGATTTTACACGTACATTTCTGAGGAAACTCTACGGTGAAAGATGCAAAAAGATTTCACAGCCGAGAGTGTTATTACAAAATGTGCAACAACTATAGCATCATTAGAAGAATACGAATTCTATTGCTCCCATGAATTTTAATAATTGTTCAAATTGTAATTTTAATTAATAAAAATAGATTTTTAAAATTATGCATTTGTTAGATTACCGCCTTACCGATCACTAATTCGTAAACGTCACTTACAAATATCTCAACAAATTCACTAAAGGTGTCAAAGACGACTAAGGAACTTATTCATTGTGCCTACGAGTGCTTTGCTTCACTGTACCCTTCAAAGAATGACGCTTTTAAGTATTTCCCGCGACTCCAGGCACTTAATACTGATTTATGAAACCGTTGATAGCGCAATTTGTTCAATAGCATACAACAGAGACAAACAGAGCCATTAATAGAGACCCAACCGCAGACTATAACCGGCAACATTTATAATTGAGATAATAAAACGGCTAACGTGACTTGTCTAATGCAGAAGGCAATTTCCTCCAGTCCTAATCCAAAAGTCACGTTTTGCGATGGCTCGTTGAGTAAGGAGATCAACCAAGTGAAAAGGCCTAGGAGCAAAAACTCGGTAGCTTTTTGCTAATTACTTCGAATTAAGACGGGCACACATAACTCGCGTGATCCGGGGAGTCGTTCCTAGCCCGCTAATTAATCGGACCAAGATGAAGATTACCGAGGATCTCGCGCCAAATAAGTTCGGTCTTAATGCTTATTATACCTCGGCAGCTTCTCTGAATGTTTATAGGTTTACAGCAGATTACGGCGAGCAGTTCAATGTAACTGTTTTCCAGCAACAAAAGCTGCTTTTTTGGACTCAAAATGTTTTGAAAAATTAAGTGTTTACATCGCTCATGTTCCACTTTAATCAAAAGCTGTTTTTTTCACTTGAAACTGCAGTAAAATTTTTTGGAAACTGGAAATTTTAAATATTTTATGTTCCGTTTTAACCAAAAATTGTTTTTTGGTTCGAAACTGCTTTAAAAATTTTCGGAAAATAAATATTTTGTATTCAATTTTAACTAAAAATATTTTTCTTATTCGAAAGTGTAGTACCTAAATATTTTTGAAAAACGAAAATTTTTAATTATTTATATTCTATTTTAATTAACAGACGTTTTTTGATTCGGAAGTGCAGTGAAAATGTTTGAAAATGAAAATATTAAATTACTCGTTACTAAATTTCAAGCAAAAACTGTTTTTTAGTTGGGAATTTTATTTTTGAAAAAGAAAAATTGAAATTGATTGTCTATCATTTTGTACTAAAGCAGTTTTTTGGTTCGAAATTACATACAAAATTTTTGGAAATGATAATTTTAAATAAAGTATTAAAATTCCATTTCAACCAAAAACGTTTTTTTTTTTAATTTTAAAAGTGCAAGAAAAATTGTTGAATTTGAATAATTTTGGAAAATATACATTTTAAATTACTTACTATTTTAACCAATAGTTTTACTGTGTTTTGAAATTGCAGCAACAATTTTTGAAAAATTTTAATTTTAAAATCTGCCTATTCCATTTTAACCAAAAACTATCTTTGATACGGACTTTCAGTAAAAATTAATTATTATTTACCAAAAGATACCTATACAGGATGTCCCAGAATATGTGGACAATCTCTTGGACTTATACAGGGGACGTCAAAATAACATGGCAAGTTCCTATAAAAAATTTCACTAGAAGATACGGGACTCTAAAGGATTTTTTTTAATAACCTTTAAAATACTTGTGTAATTTAATTATTTTTAGGAAAAAACGAATGTAAATAAAAGTGAAATTTTTTTGGATGTCTAGACACAGAAAGATTTCAAATTCCGCCGGTTTATTTCTCTTTACGGATATAATAAAAATCATATCAAACATAAACCGTTCATTTTATCGATATCAACTTACAGTGACTTTTTTTAGTTCAAGGTTCGAGCTATCTAAAAATATTATTTTTGTGCCTTGATTATAAAGGGTATAAAAAATATTGACATTATTGCGCTACAGTTAATCCGTCCCTGGAAAAAAAAATAAGCCAAATTATTTTCATGGGTCAATTTTTAAGGAGTCTTATCTGTTGTCCATCGTATTAAAAAATAATTAAATTACCCAAAGTATTTTAAAAGTTATTAAAAAAATCGATTTTCAGGGGCGTCCTTTAGGGGCCTGTACCTCCGTAGGGGGCTCTCTAGGGAAAATTTTGATAGGGACTCGTCATGCTATTTTAACGTCCCCTGCATGAATCCGAGAAATTACATATTGTGGGACACCCTGTATATCTTGTTTTAGTTTCCAATATTAAATTACTCACATCCAAAGCTATTTGCAATTTCTACAGCCAGTTTTGGATATTTTTGACGTTTTATTGAAATTTAACAATTATTTGAGGAAAACTTATGAGAAATATCTCCATATAAAAATGTTTATTGAAAAGATCTAGATATTGTAACAAAAGCCGAGACGCGCAGTCATTTATTTGTTAGTTCTCGAAACGGATGGGTCAAAAAATAAGAGATTTCAGTCATCATAAATTATCGAAGGATGAGGGCTTTCAAGTAGGTAGAGTAGTCAGTCCTTCGGAGAAAATTACCAATATTTGAAACAAGTTGGCTTAGAGTCAGGTCCATATGGTAATCATCTGTTTCGTATGGGAGACGCCAGCGTAAAAATTGATATTTTCAATAACGCGCGAAACCGCGAAAAGAGCGTAGGGGTTCCAAAGTAGGATTAAATTAAAATTGCAAATAGATAGTAATTGGACAAGAAAGTCACATATTAAACAGCTGGTTTTTCAGCGGATTTTCCAAGAAGATATTAAATGACATTGACTAATCCGTCCCGTATTTGCTACACGGAGTCACTAAAAGAAGACTAGGGTTATTTATAAGTAAGTTTAGCTTCAGAATTGTTTATATAAATGTAAGTCAGGTCAATTAGGTTAGCGTCCCGATATTCAGAAATAGATAATTAAAGAAATAATCCCTCAGGTTACAATATCTAGAAATCATATTTTTTCTCAATACATATATTTTCTTCAAACGAACAAGTTAAAAGAAAGTAATAGAAAAATCTATAAGGACAATAATGGAAGAGGAAAATAATAAAATGAGAATAAAATGTTTACTTTTTATAACAGCAATCATGTTTCAAAGGATTCATATATGGAGATTAACATTTATGCTGAGAGATCTCAAGCTGGTATTAAAGTACAACACAACTTATTATAAGTGTTTATTTTGAAATATTACGTGTTGTCAAGATACGTCAAGACTATGATGCTAAATTCATTTTACGACTCTTATATTCAATTTTCTATTTAACTCAAAGATAATTGCTTCACTCTGTATATAATCGTATCTTTTCTGTTAATATCAAAGATTATTATTGTGAATCTAATAATAATAGGGTGTTTTCGGGCTCTAGAAGTTATGTTTTCAAGAAGTGGAAGAATGAGCGCAATATTTCAAGTTCATTTTCACCTTGGATCGTTTGTTTCTTGGATCTCAGCAGTTTCCACTCCCTGTTCCCAGCGTTTATCTCATGTCGCAACAATGAATGACGAAAGGCGTGTAATTATAAATCCTTGTAATATGTCAAATGCGCATCCCACCATCAGCCAAAGAGGCGACGGCAAGCCCCTGAGAAAATTTCCTGGATCTGTCTTCCATCATCAAGTGCGATGTCTTTACAATATTTAAAAGTAGGAAGTTTATAAATGACAAATTCTCGAAGTGGTATAGTTTATTAAAAATCGCAAAGTCGCAAAAGAAATTAAGGAAACGACATTGTACTTAAAAGTTTGAAGTGAAATATTAAGTTAAAAATACACCCTGAAGTTTAAAAGGTCGCACATTCAACATCGTCTTTAATACCTCAGCGGTCAAGTGTGTTTCGAAAAGAGAGGAATCTTGCGAGCAAAGCATATAAAATCGTCAAGTCTTTGGTTGAAATATTCCATAACGAAAGGTTTACTGATAGCTGAAAAGGGCATCGATCTTTGTAATTTCTTATTTAGTTGGTTATATGGAGCTTAGTAATTTTGTTGGATGTTGTACCAAGAAATCAAAGGTAATAAACAGAGATAAATATACACATTTGTAAAGGAAGCACTTGATATAAATGTATTTGGAAAAATACCAAGCGAAATTGTTAGGTCTTGTGATGTTCAATCCACAGGAGTAGGTCATAGGTCATATGAGACTGGATCAATTTAGTGATCTTAATCATTCTGGTAGTCCTTCAACATGTCGTTCAACACAAAATATCAAAGCAGTTCCTGATAGTGTTACTGAGAGTCTAGGAACATGGGCACCGTGATCAAGAATTGGACATTTCGAAAGAGGTAAATCCTAGTAAGTCATTGATAGCCAAAATAGAAACAGTAGGTACATATTAATACACCAGATATTTGAATCGTAACTGCAACTATTATTAAAAAAACAGCCACTAAGGAGTTAACAAAAAACCAACCCTGAGAAGGTAATCGAGTTCCATGTTGGTCCCAAGATCAGTTATTCCCTAAAATCATAGTCAAACAATGGAAATGGTCTAAAATTAGCATAAGAATACTACATACTTAAAATAAAAAAATTTCCTGCCCCAAATAGAAGTTAATTTCACATTCTATTCCTAGTATATTAGGGTGGTTCAAAAAAATCGACTATTTTTTTTACTTTATACTCTGAAAAATAGGTTGCTAGACACCTCTAGAAAATTCTCTCCAAATATGAGCTCTTAATTTTAATAGGAAGGTCCTCCGCTTTACAGTTTTCCATTTTTCCTCAGTATTAGAAAAAAAATTCATATCTAATTCATATCAAGTGTTCGTTCAAAATATCTCTCCTCATATACTTGTAGGAAATTGAACGCTCTACAAAAAAAGGTCTTTTACAATTTTTTCGTAAACCTCACCGTTTAAAAGATATTAAAGGTTGAAGTTTGATTATTTTAAGACAATTTCCTGTTTTGCTTGTGAATTTTATAACTCGTTAACAAAAAATCATTATGAAATGCGCAATTCATAGTTTTGTAGGACTGCTCTACAAAAATGGTCTCTTATGATTAGTCGATTAAATAAAGCGTTTATAAGATATTCATCGTGAAACTCCAATGCACGCCAATTTTAACAGTTTTTGATTAATAATTCGGAAAATTCCAATTTAGTTTATGAGTTTCAGGAAAATTTATACAAATTTGAGTTTCTATGAACAGAGAAATGTTTAAATTATGTTTATAGTTTGTTTTAGTCGTACGCATGTTTGGTTACATCGAAAAGAAATTAGTGCATTATTTCTGACTGAGTCAATGATTCATTAAATCTTGAAAAAATAACGTTTTTGTTAGAAATTTTATATAAAAAGTATTAATCTTAAAGAAAAAAGATGTTCAATTTGTTATTAAAAAGTTTTTTATTTAATTATCAAGTGAGTTATAAAATTTCGAACATTTTGGTTTTGTGCTGATTTTTTTTTAAACTTTTTGTAATTTTTACCATTGAGTATGATAGCGAAGAATTTTTTTGACTGCATTAGGAGCTCCACTAGAAACTCAAATTTGTGTAAATTACCCTGAAACTCAAACTAAATTGAAATTTTCCGAATTATTAATCAAAAACTGTTAAAATTTGTGTGCATTGAACTTTGACGATGAATATCTTTTAAACGCTTTATTTAATCTATTAATCATAAGTGACCATTTTTGTAGAGTAGTTAATTTCCTACAACACTTATGAATTGCGCATTTCAAAATGACTTTTGTTAACGAGTTATAAAATTCATAAGCAAAACAGAAATTTGTCTTAAAATAATCAAACTTCAACCTTTAATATCTTTTAGACGGTGAGGTTTACGAAAAAATTGTAAGAGACCTTTTTTGTAGAGCGTTCAATTTCCTACAAGCATATGAGAGATATTTTTAACGAACAGTTGATAGAGAGATATGAAATTTTTTTCTATTACTGAGGAAAAAATGAAAAACTGTAAAGCGGAGGGCCTTCCTATTAAAATTAAGAGCTCATATTTGGAGAGAATTTTCTAGAGGTGTCTAGCAACCTATTTTTCAGAGTATAAAGTAAAAAAAAATAGTCGATTTTTTTGACCCACCCTATAGTATATGTACAATATTTACTATTAAAAATGTTTATGTTTTTCTAATAGAATGCATTTTTAGCATGAACTTGATTTATGAAAGTATTATTGAAAGTAACTTACATTACACCTATTTTTTACACCGTACGCTGTTAAACCAAATATCTCATTCTCGTTATATTCCATGCACAGAAATCCGAGAAATTACCATTTTTCAGTAATCAATTACACTTCGGCTGCATAATCCTTCATAAAGCTTTCAATTGCTCACTTGTAACAGCTATTACAGATATAATTAATGCATTGTAGTACAACTCAAACACATATTTCAGAACTGATTCTTACAATACTTACTGACCTTTCGTGTAACCATTCTTATTTATTGCCACTTGCCTTAACGGCCTTCTAATATTTCTCTAATCGACTAGAATTCGAATTTTTCACTTTCATTTGTCGGAAGGGCAAAGGTACAATTTTCTATATTGAACATGTAATAAACTATTTATATTAATTGGTTGGTTCATTATAATTAATAAGAAAATAGACAATATTATATATATTACAGGATATTTATTACATAATTGCTTGAGATATATTGCTGGATACAGTTATATTTATTTAATTAAAATATTTTCATTGTTCACATCAAGGTAATAAAAATTTGAAAAATCTATCATAATTTCCTGTGTTGGCATGTAACAGTTCTATAACTTTGCTGAACTGATTAATTTTATTGTCGTTAAATGTGAAGTCAATAATTGTTTACGATTAATTGAGAAAATTTATTAAAACCTCGCGCTGCAATAATCAGTTGTAATGATATAAGGGAATTTCTGAGGTGGTAAAGCTTGCAATATGTCTTAATAAAGAATGTCCCAAATTCACGCAGAAAGTGATTTGGATAGAAAACACAAATTTTTAATTAAAAATTGTACATTTTTTATTGATACATAAAGTATATAGTGTAGGGTTATGTATGGAAAATCATATCGGGTAAATGGCCTCCATAGCTTTACTGGCACCTTTTTGTTAAAATTTTCCGGACCATTTTGCATAAATGCGGTTGAATTTCGTTGAAACAGCGCCCAATATCTTCCTTCAAGACATGGGTGGTCGTGGGCTTGTTGGCATAAACCTTAGACTTCAAAAAACCTGAAAGAAAAAAATCAATGCGTTAAATTGCATGATCTGAATTGTTTCTCGGCCTGTATGGCATGTAGCACCATCTTGTTGAAACCACATATCGTCTGCATCCATATCTTATAGCTTATGCACAAAAAAATGTCATGGAATGTCATGTCGCGATAGCGGACACCATTAATTGTTATTGCCCGTCGATTAACGAACCATCAAGATGAAAATGAGCCTTATCGCTGAAGATAATTTTTTTCGAAAAATCTGCATACACTTATTGTTATTCCATAATTCATTCAACGAACACTCTTCTTCGGCCACCGAAAATGATCTCCCTCTATGCACTTGACTGCTATCAGACTGCAATAGCATATGACAATATTTTGGAGGACAAAACGAAGGAAACAATGTTATTTATTCCTACTAATTGGATGGTACACGCTTTCTGTCGACAGTTGTTAAAGAACTTCTGGTGTGGCATGTTTTTAAGCGCAATCGATGCATTTTTTGAAAATCCCAAAACAGTCAACTATTTAGGTTTTTTAATCAGTTTGCTGTATCTCCCCTATATCAAATGATTTCCAATTACCAGAAGTATGACGATCGACTTAATATATTTTACCTACGACCACTACTGTAAATACTTAAAAACACACCGTCTGCGATCAATGTACGATTCCTATTACGTACGGTAAAAAAATTGCTAGGAAAACTGTACGATTTTTTTACCAAGCTGTGCGATTTTTTTACCGTACGACGTAATAGGAATCTTGCATTGATCGCAGACGGTGTGTTTTTAAGTATTTAAAGTAGTGGTCGTAGGTAAAGTATAGTACGTAATACGTGGTGTAATGCAATTACGCACTC